>NC_136238.1:2777500-2860000 GCF_053564925.1 Oryzias latipes
AGTAAAATAATGAAGTTAGATCTAAGTAAAAAGTTTATCTTTCCAACATCCATATGTGGTCTTATCACCCTCTCATGGTGGAAAAAGTATTATCTGAGCTTCTTCATCCACTAAATCATCTTCAAATGGACACGCCATGCTGCTTCACCTCTCTGAAAACAAACTAACCTTCAACTAAACCTGCTCCAGACCAGGTTATGTTCAGAGCATGAGTTGCTATGGCAACTTGACATACTCTGAAACATACCTCCATTTCTGGAACTGAAAGCTGAGGTTATCATCTTCCTTAGCCTCAAACTTACCGTGGGAGCTAGCATAACCTGCTTTCTGGAATACCCCCCAATAGGTTTCAGCACCACCATCCGGACAGCTCCCACTGCATGTTCTCCTTTAAACCCAGCCGGGCTCCAACCAAGAGTTTGGGAAGAAATCAGGAGAAACTGGAGAACGGAGGAGGAGATCTGAGGATCTCTGCAGAGAGAAGGTGTGGAGAAAAGACAGACGTGCAATGTAGCCAGTTCTCTGACCGAGTCCTCATGAGAGACACGCTACATGTATCAAGCAGGACAGACGTGGGATTAAAGGGGAAGAGGAGATCTGAGGATCTCTGCAGAGATTACCAGGTTGAGTTAGTGTCTGTGGTCTTCTGATCTATGTCAATATTATTTTTATTCTCTTTCTGGTTTTCATGCTGGGATGGGGCGGGGGAGGGTGGGTGGTTTGTTCATTATCTTAATGTTGAATCTTCTACAGACAAAATGGTTCAAAGTATCTCTCAGCTGGATCATTTATTAATATGTTCATAAAATAAAAAGAAGTTCAAGGATCAGTAGATTCTGTACACATACTGCAGGTTAGCCCCCCTGTCCTCCCCCCTCCTTGGTTCTCCTCTCTGGGAAAACTTTTCGTACTACTACTTATAAATTCTTTTACATTTTTTGTCTTTAATTGTGTTTAATGTTTTTTTTTTAATTGCTTTTTCTGTGGGATGTCCAGCCAACAAACCGGCATTTATCTGGACTTGGGACATGTGAGCACTGAGTGGTTCCACATTTGGTTGCATTAAAACACGCAAGAACCTCAAATAATCCAAATACCTCAAAGTACTTTATCTACTTTATTTATCCTGTTTTTATTTGTTTTAGGAATTATTGTATTATTATTATAAATTATCAATAAAGTTTATTCATCCATCCATCAATCCATTCATCCATCAACATTTAGTTGGAGGGTCTCTCTGGACAACGTCCCATGTACCTGTCGTCCGTTGAACCACACCATTCAGAGGACATCCTCCTCTGATGGATGTCCTCCTCTGATGGACGTCCTCCTCTGATGGACGTCCTCCTCTGATGGACGTCCTCCTCTGATGGACGTCTTCCTCTGATGGACGTCCTCTTCTGATGGACGTCCTCTTCTGATGGACGTCCTCCTCTGATGGACGTCCTCCTCTGACGGACGTCCTCCTCTGACGGACGTCCTCCTCTGACGGACGTCCTCCTCTGATGGATGTCCTCCTCTGATGGATGTCCTCCTCTGATGGACGTCCTCCTCTGATGGACGTCCTCCTCTGATGGACGTCTTCCTCTGATGGACGTCCTCTTCTGATGGACGTCCTCTTCTGATGGACGTCCTCCTCTGATGGACGTCCTCTTCTGAAGGACGTCCTCCTCTGATGGACGTCCTCCTCTGACGTACGTCCTCCTCTGACGGACGTCCTCCTCTGATGGACGTCCTCTTCTGATGGACGTCCTCTTCTGATGGACGTCCTCCTCTGATGGACGTCCTCTTCTGAAGGACGTCCTCCTCTGATGGACGTCCTCCTCTGACGTACGTCCTCCTCTGACGGACGTCCTCCTCTGATGGACGTCCTCTTCTGATGGACGTCCTCTTCTGATGGACGTCCTCCTCTGATGGACGTCCTCTTCTGAAGGACGTCCTCCTCTGATGGACGTCCTCCTCTGACGGACGTCCTCCTCTGACGTACGTCCTCCTCTGACGGACGTCCTCCTCTGACGGACGTCCTCCTCTGATGGACGTCCTCCTCTGATGGACGTCCTCTGCTGTGGAGCTCCAGTCTTCTTTTTTTTTTTTTTTTTTTTTTTTTTTTTTTTAACTTGTCCTGTCCAACAGCTGGGCAGTCAGATGAGAGCTGAGGGCCTCTTGGGTTGGACATATTTTACTTTAACAATCTTCAGACAAACCAAAGGTATGTCTGAATAAACCCCTTTTGTAATTGAGGCCAAACTTTATTAATTTCAAACATGTCTGAAAATCTTTGGTGTTGGACCGGACGGAAAAGGAAAGAGGGGAAGAAGAGAGAGGGACGTTAGAGAGAGGGGGGGTAGGGGGTGATAATAGGAGGGGAAGGGGGATAAGACCATGAAGCAGCATAAAGCAACAAGTTTACTGGTTGTTATCATTATGGTAAGGTTTAAATGTAAAAAAAAAAAAAAAAAAAAAAGGGCGGAGCCTGTCCACACACACACTCAAATGTTATAAACACACCTGTTAGTTGCAAAAATGTCCACCTGTCGACATGTACACACAACAGATAGTGTTCCCACGCATACTTATGCCTTAAAACCAACTAGTGTGAAATATTTCAGTCATTCAGTCTGTTGAGCTAACGCCTGTGCTCAGGTGAGTGTTTATGTTCTTCTAAAATGGATGGTGGAACGTGAAAAGAAGGAGGGAGAGTGCCAAGCCATCCCCACCCCAAGACCCCCACCGCACCAGCAGCGGCAGCCGGAATCCCCCCAACGCCACACGGGAACCGGCAGGGAACAACCGCCGCCCGGGCGACCAAGCCCGCCACCCAGGCCAGGGCCAGCAGGGCCGCCGCAAGGCCCCCAGAGCCAGAGAGCAGGGAGGCACGGAGGGAAAGAGAGCGCCGCCCCAGCCCAACCAGGAGAGCAGCCCCCCCGCCGCGCCGGGAGAACCCAACGCAGGGCCCCACCGGAGAAGGACGCCCACAGCCCCAGACGAGCACCCCACCACCACCCAGGAGTTCCGGGCATCCCCCCGCCCCAACCCCAGGTACGAGCCAGGACCCCCCAAGGGAGACCCACTCCGCACTCCAGGCAGCCATCCGCCCGGCCCACGGCTGGTCCAGGGAGGAGCGAGGCAGGGGCCCGCCGCCCCCGCCCAGGAGGGGGGAACCCCGGGGAAAAAAGAGGGCCCACAAGGGGTGTTGTAAATATGGCCCGACCAGGCTCGGCCACAGTTGGAAATTTGGCGGGGCCCAGCACTCAGGAGCAAGGACCAGAACCCACCCCCCAGGGACACGAACACCCCCGGCTCAGATGTAATGTGAACCCCCCCACCGCGCGGAGAGAGCACCGCCGGGCCCAGGAAGCCGGCACCCCGGGGACACGGCCGCCTTTGCAAAGGGGCCCGTACCCCCCACCAGGGAAGAGGCAGGGGACAGATGGTCCTAGGTCCCACCTTCCTTGCAAAATGTGTGTGCGTGTATGTGTGTTTGAGAGAGTGTGTGTGTGCATGTGTGTGTGTTTATGTTGGGATGTATATATTGAGGGGGGAGGGGTGTATGTACTAAGGGGGGTGCAGTTAAAATTGGCGGGTAGGGCACTAAGGGGACATCTCCTGATTACTCACAGTGACGTCCCCTCACCCTCCCCACCAAGGGGCCCTAAATGTCTAAGGTGCGGTTAAAATTGGCGGGTAGGGTGCTAGGAGGACATCTGCTGCTTGCTGGCAGTGATGTCAAAGCACCCCCCCTACCAAGGGCCCTACATGTTTAAGGTGCAAATAAAACCGAAAGAGGGGGGGCCCACTCCATACAGCAACCATAGGAGGGGGGCCACTGCGTAGTAAACCCCCCCCCCCCCCCCCCCCCCCAAGGCTCATCGCAGGCTAAGCCCCCCACCCCCTCACCCTATTATGAGGTTATATGAGGAAGGGGGCAAGTTGGGGACAGCTGATGGACTGTCCCCCGGTGGTCAAACAGCTGTCCCCCGCCCCCCCCCCAACAAGGGGGCCAGGCCCACCCAGCCCAGGGGCCCCACCCCCGGAGGCGCCGACACCCCAGGCCCAGCACCACCACCCCCACACAGAGAGAGAGGAGCCAGAAAGCGTTGGCCCCCCCCGGAGCAAGCCCAGGCCCCCACCCCCAAACGCCGGCCCTAGAAGAGCTCTGGTCAGGCCTCGACGGGACCGAGGCAGCCAACCGGCCGGGGAAACCGCCGATGGCCTCAGCGGAGACCCCGACCCTTCAACCCCCCCTGCCCCGTACCAATAGTGCCCCCCCCCCCCCCAGAATGCCCCCCCCACAGGACAGGGCCGACAAGACCCCCCACCCCACCCCACCCCAGACCCCGCAGCCGAAGCGGATGACACCCAGAGCGACCGGGGGCCCCAGGAGGGTTGTCCCGTCCCGCCCCAGAGCCAGGGAAGGGCCGGCCTATGGCAGAAGGGCAAGGAGCAGCGACGACCAGGCCCCCCCCACCCCCTAAGTCATGGAGTTAGCCATGGGAGACCAGAGAGACTGAATTCTTTCAAAGTTACTTGAACTTTGGGCTGACATTTTTTCCAAGCTGATATGATCAAGCAGCAGATTTCTGTGTTGACTTATATTTATATTTTTCTTGCTTTTCCAATGTATTAAAATAGTTTTTTTTAGCAATGCAAAGAGTTATGAAAATGATAGAGCCTAATCCTCCTTCAACATCGATGGCACTCATGTCACCAAGCACACAAAGTGACGGTGAAGCTGTGATTGAAACCTTAAGCCAGACTGATAGATCGGCACATACCTGCTGCCAGAGAGCCTGGACAGGAGTGCAGAACCACAGTGCATGCATGTAATTATCGGGTAGATTACTGTCACAGTGCTGACAAATGTCTGAGTTGCTGAGACCCATCTTGAACATCCTCTGTCCAGTGTAGTATATTCTGTGAAGAGTTTTGAAATGGATTAGCTGCAGATTTGGACTTTTTGTCATTTTAAAGGTGTTTAGACAAAGTTCTGACCAAAAGCTTTCATCTGTGCTGATGCTCAAATCTGCATCCCATTTTGTTGTCGGAAGTGAAATATTGTTATCTAAATTACATAAAAGTTTGTATATTTTGGAGAGAGTTTTATTCATTGAGAAATTGATCAGAGTGGTAACTACATCTGGTAGCTTTAAATCGTTGTCTCTGTATTTAAACTTTTTAGTAATAATTGATTTAAGTTGCTGATATTCCAAGAAGTTATATATTCCATGTTTGTCTTGAAGTTCCTGGGGAGTTATGAATTTTCTATCAATAATTATGTGCTCTAGATGTTTTATGCCCCCTGCTTCCCAAGCTGGGAAGTGGATAATTTTTTTGTTTATGAGGATGTCTGGGTTGTTCCAGATGGGTGTCATTTTGCACGGTTGAATTGATGATTTTGATATTTTGAGAAATTCCCACCAGGCTGTTAAGGTGGCATTTATATTAATGCTTTTGAAACAATCCTGTTTTTTAACTATTTGGCTGATAAATGGAAGATCTGACAGGTTGATCTTTCCACATAACGCCTGTTCCAAGTCTAACCATGAGTTGGTTTCTGGGTTATTTTTTAACCATTTTAAGATGTATTGTAATCTATTTGCAAGAAAGTAATTGTGGAAGTTAGGTAATTCTAATCCTCCACAGCTTTTTGCAGATTTTAAAGTTTTTAGACTAATTATTGCAGGTTTATTGTTCCATAGAAAGCTTGATATGGATGAGTCTAATGTTTTGAACCATTTTAATGGCGGTTGTGTGGGAATCATTGAGAAGAGATAATTAACTTTGGGTAAGATTTTCATTTTTACTGTGGCTACCTTGCCCATAAGGGACAAAGGCAGGTTGGTCCAGCGTGTTAGATCGTCCTGTATGTTTTTCAGTAATGGGGTGTAGTTTAGCTGCACCAGTTCTGATAGTTTGGGGGAAAAATAAATACCTAGATATTTTATATTGCCTGAATTAACTGGTATTGTGAGTCCTTGCTCCGCATTACTGTTCAGTGGTAATAAAACAGATTTATTCCAATTAATGGAATAGTCTGATATAGAAGAGAATTCATTAATGATTGTTGCCGTTTCATTTACAGAATGTATATTACTTAAAAACAGTAATATGTCATCTGCATAGAGACTAATTTTATGATGGCTGTGTTTGGTTTTAATTCCTTTAATGCTGTCATTCTGTCTTATTGCTGCAGCTAGAGGCTCGATAAATATTGCAAAAAGAGAAGGAGAGAGTGGGCAACCCTGTCTAGTTCCTCTTCCAAGAAAAAACCTGTTGGAAGTCTGTTTATTAGTTCTAACTGATGCATTGGGGTTGTGATATAATATTTTGATCCAATTGATGAATGATTCTCCAAACCCAAACTTATGGAGGGCAGCAATGAGGAACTTCCAATTTACTCTATCAAAGGCTTTTTCAGCATCCAGTGATAGTATAGTCATTTCCTGGTTTTTGATAGTGGCAAAGTCTATTATGTTAACGAGTCTGCGGACATTGTCATCCGAGTGTCTGCCTTTGATGAATCCAGTTTGATCAAAGTCAATTATGTGAGGAGTGACTTTTTCTATTCTCTGTGCTAGTGCTTTGCAGATAATTTTTACATCTGCATTAATTAAAGAAATGGGGCGATAGCTTGAAGGACTCGTGGGGTCTTTGTCTGGTTTTAGAAGGAGGATAATGTTGGCAGAGTTCATGTTAGGTGGTAGAGATTGGCTTTCATTGATAAATTTTACCGTTTTATAAAACGTTGGTGCCAGTTGTTCCCAGAATTCCTTATAAAACTCTGCAGGAAAGCCGTCGGGTCCTGGTGCTTTGCTGTTAGGCATAAGTAACAGAGCTTCATGAAGCTCAGACAACGAGAGCGGAGAGTCTAAATTTGTGATTTCATCTTCGTTTAACTTGGGCAGGTTTATATTGTTGAGAAATTAGTTGATGCTTTGTTCTGATGGATTGATCTGTGGAGTGTATAAGTTTTGATAAAAGTCTTTAAACGCATTATTAATTTTTACCGGGTCATGGGTGACATTCCCTGTTTGGTCCATAATAGAAGTGATTGTTGATTTTTCTTTATTAATTTTAAGCTGATTAGCTAGAAATTTGCCAGATTTATTTGAGTTTTCATATCTTTCCAGTCGAAGCCTTTGTATCTGGAATTGTGTTTGTTTATTGATGATGTCATTTAACTGCAGCTTTAAATTTTTCAGATCTCCCAGAATGTGTTCCTGTGCAGAAGCAGCATAAGCAGTCTCCAGGGTTTGGATTTTATTTTCTAATTCTAATAAATCTGCTTTCTCTTTGCGTTTTTTGTGCGTTGAATAAGAAATGATTTTCCCTCTCATGACTGCCTTTGCTGTTTCCCACAGAACGCACGGTGGGATGTCTGGAGTATTGTTGAAGTCTAAGAAGGTTGCCCACTCTTTTTTAAAGAATTCAAGAAATTCCTGGTCCTTTAACAGAGACGTATTAAACCTCCAGGTTGTACCAGAGGGTGTGGATTTTTCCCTAGAAATGTTTACAGAGACTGGTGCATGATCACTGATAATAATTGGATGGATATTGGAGCTTTGAATATTTTTTAAAAGAGAGTTACTGATTAATAAATAGTCTAAACGGGAGTGTGAATAGTGAACTGGAGAAAAAAAGGTGAACCCTTTAGTGCTTGGGTGACATGAGCGCCACGCGTCGCAGAGACCCAGATCATTCATGTACTGCTTTAGAATACTTGCAGACTGCCATGTACGCTGGTTTGCTGCTGTGCTGAGTCTGTCAAGTTCAGGGTCCAAAACAAGGTTGACGTCTCCTCCTATAATGATTGTGGAGTCAGAGTGAACTGAGAGTGAGGTGAAGAATCTGTGAAAGAAGGAAGAGTCGTCAGCATTAGGACCATAGATACTTGCTATGCAAAAGTCCTTATTCTGAATGGATATATTAATGATTAAAAAATCTGCCTTCTGGGTCAGTAACTGTATCCTTATGAGTAAATGTAACATTTTTATTAATCAAAACTGCAACCCCTCTTTGTTTGGAGTTGAAACTGGCAGAATACATAACTGGATACTGGGAACAGCACAGGAGATGACCAGCTGATAAAGATAAATGGGTCTCCTGCAGCAGAGCTATACCTGCTTTAAGATCATCCAGGTGATTTAACACTTTCAATCTCTTTGGCCCAGAACCAAGTCCACGCACATTCCAGCTAACGATGTTAAGACTGTTCATAGCTGTTCTAACCGGGAGAGTGCAAGGCTAAATAGTGCGTGTGCCCGTCCGTGTGCGCGTGCAAGCTGTGCGTACCTGCTACACTGACAAGCGCTGTGCGTTGTGGGTGAACGTGTCTTGGCTGTCAGCTGCATGTTGCGTGCGTCCTGTGTGAGCCTAAGTGAGGTTTTTGCAGTTTATCAACGTGTGTGTGCGGGATCGCGTGTGCATGCTCTTATGCGCGCTAGTATGCGCGCGCGCCCGTTCCGTGCATAAATAAATACTCACCGTGGTTGCGTTGACTTTACCTGATTCACATATGAGGACATGGGAAGGGGGGGGGACAAGAGAAAAGAGAGAGGGAAAGAGAAAGAACAAAAAACAAAAACAACGAAACAACAACAGAAACATGAATGTGAAAGAAAGAAAAAACACTTTTCCTGAGAGGTGTGGATTATTGATGATCCGATTATTTCCTATTCAATTAAATAAGTTTGCGGGTTTCTTCTGGGCAGCGCAGATGTCAGTGCGCCTCTGAAAGCCTTCAGCACAGCCAGGGTGTTACCTCTGGGTCCCGGAACAGCTTGCCATTCACAAAAAGTTTGTCAACGGCAACCACCGCACGGGCTCCAGCAGACAGGTGCTTCCTCCTCAGCGGGAAGAGGATTTTCCGCCGGCGGAGGATCTCGCCTGGAAACTGATCATTCACGCTATAATGTGCGTCTTTCAGCTCTCGCCCTCTGCTTTTTACCTGCATCTTTTGTTTATAATGTTCAAATTTAGCAACAATAGGACGGGGACGCTGATTGTCCGGCCTTTTTCCTCCGAGCCGGTGAACCCTGTGAAAGGAGATCTTCTGGACCTCTTCCTTGGGGAGTGTCGTGGGTCCCACCAGGGAATGATTGGGCAGAGGCGCCAAGGTGAAAGTATTCTTGACTTTAATGCAAGAACAGAGCACACCAATTGCTCCACAAAGGTTAACCAACATAGACTTCTCCAATCCAACACTCCAACTTCTCCACTCAGACTCCCACACTGACAGCTGTATCTGGTTCTCTTTTAAGTGGTAAGCCCCTCCTCCTGGGCGTTGCTCTCCATCAGTCCAAAGAGAAAATAGGGACAAGTGTTTACATTGTTCAAGAACATAAACATACAGGAATAAACAGTTTCATTCAACTAAACATTCTGTGTCGTGTACAGAAAAATAACAATAATCATCAATAAAAATAAATACAAACAGTGACCGATGCGTCACATGACCCAGGGTGTCCATGACCACTTCCGGGTTACCGGGTTACTTCCGGGTAAACAAACCAACGTTAATGTTGGCGTCGTGTGTGCTTCGTGTTAATGTATGCATGGGGATGGTGAGTCGGCAACCTAGTGTGCACCCAGGGCTACCTGCAGAGGGATAGGAACGGAATGAAAAGGGTAAGCTGATGTAAATGACGTGTTACCGGGTCCGAGCGTGCGCGTCTATGCGCACATGTGTATGTGTGCTAGCGTGTGTGCATGCGTGTGCGCCTGCAGCGGCAGCTGACGGTTCTACACCGTCACATCATCCCCCTCCTCTGGGAGATTGGCGATGTGCGGCAATCTGGACAGGAAATCTGCCACTATGTTTTGTTTTCCGGGACGGTGATGTACGTTAAATTTGTACGGCTGAAGCGCCAGATACCAGCGCGTAAGCCGGTTGTGGTGGTCCTTCATGGTATTTATCCATGTCAGGGCCCTGTGGTCTGTCTCAAGGTCGAATTCTCTGCCAAGTAAGTAGTACCTCAAGCTATCCAACGCCCACTTAATGGCAAGTCCGTCCTTCTCCACAGTGGAGTACCTTGTCTCTCTCGGCTGCAGTTTCCGACTGAGGTACAGGACTGGTCGCTCTTCACCTGGGTCTCCCTGAGCCAGGACAGCACCAAGTCCGACTGCTGAGGCATCCACTTGGACGAGGAACCTTTGATCAAAGTTAGGACTCTTGAGAACAGGACAGGAACACAATTTATTTTTCAATGCTTGGAAAGCCTGTTCACACTCATCTGTCCAGGTCACGGGGTTTTTCTGCCTCTTCTCTGTAAGGGCAGTGAGAGGAGCTGCAATGGTGGCGAACTGATGGACAAACCGCCGGTACCATCCAGCTAACCCCAGGAAGGAGCGTACCTCTTTCTTGGTGCGTGGTCGAGGGCAATTGCGGATAACTTCAACTTTATCCACCTGCGGACGCACCTCACCACCTCCCAGCAGGTACCCCAGGTAACGAGTTTCCTTCCGGGCCCACTCACACTTGCTCACGTTTAAGGTCAGGCCTGCATTTTGTAGTTTCCTCAGGACCAGACGCAGGTGATCTAGGTGTTGCTCCCAGGTGTGACTGTAGATCACCACGTCATCCAAATAGGCTGCACTACAGTGGTTACATCCCTGCAGCACCCTGTCCATCAGCCGTTGGAACGTGGCTGGTGCTCCATGCAGACCAAAAGGCATAACTGTAAACTGAAACAGTCCAGCAGGTGTTTTGAACGCCGTGTATGGTCGACAGGTGTTGCTGAGAGGTACTTGCCATTAACCCTTGCATAGGTCAAGAGTGGTGATGAAATTAGCAGCCCCGATCTTCTCCAGCAGGTCGTCAATCCTCGGCATTGGATATGCGTCGAACTCCGAAACGGCGTTCAGTTTCCTGAAGTCGATGCATATCCGCAGTGAGTCGTCTTTTTTGGGAACGATCACCACCGGACTGCTCCACTCTGAGTTGGACGGCTCGATGACACCTAGCTCCAGCATCTTCCTCACCTCATCGTTCAGCCTTCCCACCAACTTCTGTGGTACCCGATAAGGCCGTTGCCGGATTGGTCGTCCATCTTTGAGCCGTATGGAATGGCTAATGAGTGTTTCACGAAATAAGTCCATTATCTGTGTAGTCTGTTCCGGAGGTAAATGTGACAGAGACGGAGGGGTTGAGTGAGTCAGTGCTCCCAGATCAGAGTCCAAGTCTTCCTCAGTCTTCACAGCTCTGACTAGCAAAGACTTCTCTGTTGGATGGTTAGCACCTTCCTTCCACTCTTTAAGTAGATTCACGTGGTATGTCTGCTTTTCTTTCTTTTTGTCAGGATGGTGCACCTCATAGGTGACAGGTCCCATCCTGCGGAGAATGGTGTATGGCCCTTGCCACTTTGCCAGTAGTTTGCTGGTACAAGAGGGAAGAAGTAGCAGAACCTTCTGACCTGGTAGGAGTTCACGGTGACGGGCCTGCTGGTCGTACCACGTCTTCCGACTCCTTTGGGCCTCTCGTTGGTTGACTTCTGCCTCTTCCCTGTACTTTGCCAACCGTTCTCTCATCTCCAGGACAAACTGGATCACACCCCTTTCTGAGGTCTTTGTGGATTTGGCCTCCCAGCTCTTCTTGAGGAGATCCAGTGGGCCTTGGACATCCCAGCCATAGAGGAGTTCGAATGGTGAGAAGCCTGTTGAAGCTTGTGGGACTTCCCTATAAGCAAACAACAGGAATGGTAGCCAACGATCCCAGTCCTTCCCTGTGTCACTCACGAACTTCTGCAGCATCCTCTTCAGGGTCTGGTTGAAACGTTCCACCAAGCCATTGGTCTGTGGGTGGTACGGTGTCGCCTTGATGGCAGTGATGCCAAGCTGCTGTTGGAACAGTTTCATCAACCGAGAGGTGAAGTTGGTTCCTTGGTCTGTCAGAATTTCATCCGGTATTCCTACTCTGGAGAAAAACTGAATTAACGCTCTCATGACTGCAGGAGCTGTAATGGTGCGCAGGGGAAAAGCTTCTGGGAACCGTGTAGCATAATCACAGACCACCAGGATGTATTCGTGACCGCTACTGCTCTTAGGTAAAGGTCCAACAATGTCCATGGCTATTCTCCTGAATGGAGTGGAAATTATAGGAAGTGGGTGTAGTAATGCTCTGTCAGACTTGTGTGTTATTGCAGTTTTCTGGCAGGTAGGACATGTTGCACAGTACGTCTGAATGTCAGTGTACATTGATGGCCAGAAAAAACGTGAACTGACCCGCAGATAGGTTTTGTGACGACCCAGGTGACCCGCCCATGGGAGTGTGTGCGCTAATTGCATGACGAGTGGCCTGCAGGTGGTTGGAAGAACTAACCGTAGGTGTTCACCTTCAGCTGCATACAGAACATCATCAGCAACAATAAACCGCACATTTCCCAAACATTTGTCACTCTCTGTTGTCACCTTGGCAAACAATGGTTTTAAAGTTTGGTCTTCTTTCTGCAAAGCCGAAATGTCAGCTGGTATGTCAAATGCTTCTGCTGTTGTTGTGATCTCAGGATCCAGCAACTTAAGTTTCTTCTCAAACCGTCTTTGACGACGGGATTTTCTGGGCATTTCTTTGCCTCCATCAAAGAAATCGTCATCCAAACGTGGAAGACTTTGCATTCCCGCTTTAGCCTGAGCTCTAGTTAGCACAGGTGCTGAGACAGTAACAGCTAGCTCATCATTAGCTTTAGCTGTTTCAGTAGCCTCATTTAATAAGTCCCCCAACATAGGTAAATCACACCCCAAAATTAAATCAACAGGTAGGTTCTCTACCACCCCGACAGTCAAAAGATAGGATTGTTCATTTATGGTCACTGTTACATCCGCTTTTGGGTACAAATGTTGGTCGCCATGAACACACACAACACTTGTTTGCCTGCTATAATCAAGTCCACCAAAAGGGATTAAACTCTGTTTGACCAGAGAAAAAAAACTGCCCGTGTCCAACATAGCAGTAACCTGCTGTCCGTTCACAGTCACCTGTTTAAGTGGCTGGAAAGTGTCTTTGTCCATGTGCACAGGCCCTGCTCCTGTGACAGTCTCTGGCCTGGGTGCGTAGCAAGCACCTGTGAATTTAGTCTTGCGGATTGGACATACGGAGGCTTTGTGACCAATCTGCTGGCAATAGAAACACACAAGGTCCTTACCCGCCGCTCGCTGGTTAGGTGCTGGGTTGGTACCTTGCGTTGCCTGATGGAAGTCTCTCCGTGCAGGTCTCAGTGGAGCGGTTTGAATGGGAAGACGCTGATCCCCACCCGACGGCCGTGCAGACGCTCCTCGTCGAGCGTTGAGATACTGCAGCGCAAGCCGGGCAGCGGTGAGGCCATCCTCCGGGTCGTGCTCCTTCACCCACGTCCTCACGTCAGCTGGAAGCACACGCAGCAGCTGCTCCAGGATGACGATCTCCCCGATCTGCTCCTTGCTGTGTTGCTCTGGGCGGATCCAGCGACGGTAGAGGCCCTTCAGGCGGTGGTATGTCTCAGTCGGATTCTCCCCAGATGGCACCACAGTAGACCGGAACTGCTGACGGTAAGTCTCTGGCGAGATGTCAAGTTTTACCAGGAGTGCGTCTTTCAGGTCCTTGTAGATGTGGGCTTGCTGCTCGTCCATTGCTGTGTAGGCCTCCAACGCCTTTCCGGACAGCAGTGGCACCAGGCGACATGCCCACTCAGTCTCTGGCCATCTCCACGTCCTGGCAATCCGTTCAAAACGTAGCAGGTAATTTTCAATGTCCTCACCTGTCTGATATGGAGGGACCTTTGGCTCCATGTAAGGTCTCCAATCAGGTGGCTGTAAACTGACTCTGCTCTGTGGTTGATCTGACCAGCTGGAGTCCTCCTGTGCCACTGGATGCCGTCGACGGGACGTTGCAGCTGGTGTTGGCAGATCCAACCTTGGGCTACTCACTGCGGCTGAGCTTGGTCCAGCGGCTTTGGGACTGATGTTACGCCGCCGACCAGAATGGTGCTCTGCCCTGGAAAAAGAGGCTTCCAAACCTTGGAGGGCAGCGATGAATCTGTCCTCCCGCTGCTGCTGTCCACGGAGGAAGTCTCTCATCATAGCCGCCAAGTCACCTTCTGGGCCTTTGGTCAGGCCTGGAGAACCACCCGAGGCACCAGGATCTACCACCTCCTCCTCAGAGGATGAATTGGACAACAGAGGGACTGCATCCGATGTTGGTTCCATCTCCTCCTTCTGGGAACGCAGACCTCTGTGTCTCACCTTTTTGCGGCCAGCCATCTGCTTATCCCACTTCTGACACCAACTGTCGTGGGTCCCACCAGGGAATGATTGGGCAGAGGCGCCAAGGTGAAAGTATTCTTGACTTTAATGCAAGAACAGAGCACACCAATTGCTCCACAAAGGTTAACCAACATAGACTTCTCCAATCCAACACTCCAAATTCTCCTCTCAGACTCTCCAACTTCTCCACTCAGACTCCCACACTGACAGCTGTATCTGGTTCTCTTTTAAGTGGTAAGCCCCTCCTCCTGGGCGTTGCTCTCCATCAGTCCAAAGAGAAAATAGGGACAAGTGTTTACATTGTTCAAGAACATAAACATACAGGAATAAACAGTTTCATTCAACTAAACATTCTGTGTCGTGTACAGAAAAATAACAATAATCATCAATAAAAATAAATACAAACAGTGACCGATGCGTCACATGACCCAGGGTATCCATGACCACTTCCGGGTTACCGGGTTACTTCCGGGTAAACAAACCAACGTTAATGTTGGCGTCGTGTTTTTGCTTCGTGTTAATGTATGCATGGGGATGGTGAGTCGGCAACCTAGTGTGCACCCAGGGCTACCTGCAGAGGGATAGGAACGGAATGAAAAGGGTAAGCTGATGTAAATGACGTGTTACCGGGTCCGAGCGTGCGCGTCTATGCGCACATGTGTATGTGTGCGAGCGTGTGTGCATGCGTGTGCGCCTGCAGCGGCAGCTGACGGTTCTACACCGTCACAGGGAGTTTCAGGTGGACCTCTATGAAGGACTTAACAATGTTCTCCGGGACTTCTCCTGCCTCTTCTGGAATCCCTACGAACACTAGATTGTCCCTCATGCTCCTCGCCTGAAGATCCAGGAGGGTTTCTTTGATGGATCGGTTTTCCTCAGAGAGACGGGCGGTGTCGTGGCCCAAGGTCTTCACGGTCTCTCTGAGGGCCTGGTTCTCCGCTGCGAGCTCCTGCACCTGCTGTTGGCTGAACTCCAGAGACTCTCGCAGACCTTGGAATTCCTTATGGAGGATCTCCAGCAGATTTAAACGGCAATCAAGGCTGGAGAGCCTTTTATCAATCGAATCCAGGATATCACTCATGTTGCTGCCTGGGGAGGAGGCAGCCCCCGGGGAGTCTTCGGGGCGGCCTCGTTTGGTGGACGGAGTGGCGGTGTTGGATTTCTTCATGACGCAGGTATTGAAACACTCGTCGATGTAATTCTCCAGATCCTCCAGGTCCTCCAGGTCGTCCAGGCTGACAAATGCTTGACAAACTTTTTCAGATTTATATTTTTTAACTTATTGGATTATTTAAATATGGCGGTGTAATGAAATAAATCAAAAATGTTTGTTCACAACTTATGCGCCGCCAAGTAAACTCACCACACTCCTCCCGTCGGCTCTCGCGATACTACAGCATCACGCCTCCCCTGGAGCTCCAGTCTTCTGCAGGAGGTGCAGCCATAAAGTCCCCCACCAGCCCGTCCCAGATGGCAGCGACCCCCTCAGGGATGAAGCTGCTGGCCGTGGTCCTGAAGGAGTCTCCCACCTGGAGAAATACAAGTTCTAACATGAGTTGACATTAGTTAGTAGATCTGGGACTTTGAAAGGAGGAAAATGGCAGGAAAGGTGTCTGAAGTTCCAGAAAAATTAAACCAGTTTTTAAAGTGAAATGTATTTTATTTTAGATCCATTGGCCTCTGTGAATGAATCATAATAAGTAAATGGCGTATACTTATGTAGCGCCTTTCTTCCAACAAGGACAAAGCGTTTTACAGTCACAGACCCATTCACACACTGGTGGCGGCTCCGCTCCCAAACACAGGCGCCCGCCTACCACCAGAGGCAAGGTGGGGTTCAGTGTCTTGCCCAAAGACACTTCGACTCATGGGCATGCAAGGCGGGAATCGAGCCCCAAGAAATTAGGTAATTAATTTTTCCAACTGAGATGAACAAACCCAGAAACAAAGCCACAGATAACCAGCTGACCAGAAGTTATTTGGCTTTAATGTTACGGTCCGGCTCACTTGAGATCAGAATGTGGTCCCCAAACCAAAATGAGTTCAAACCCCTGCTTTACGCGGTTCATGGTATCACCTCACGGGCTCCTCTGGAAGCTCAGTTACAGTCAGACAGAGACCAGAGATGAAGGATGAAGAGCGAGGAGGAAGAGGAGGAAGAAATCTTCCTCTTTGGTCTTTAAATGTCCATTTTTTGTCCATTTTTGGTGACCAATCAGATGGCTTTAAATCCCAGCGCCTGATGATGGCGACCACCAGAACCTCAGCTGTGTTCAGACTTGGGTTGTTCCTCCACCTCATCGGCTGCAGTTCCTGCGTCCATGGAGTCCCTGGATCAGTTGGTATCGATTACTTGGTTCTGACACATGGACTGTTCTGGTCATGTGATTTTCCTTGAAGCGATAAGATGACCAACACAGGGTTCTGCTGTCTCTGCTCGGCACATGCCAAGGTTTCAACGTCGTCAGATAACTGGAAACCCCAAAGTCTAAATGGGAAACACCTCTAACCTAACCTCTGATGAACTGGCCACAAAGGAGGAAATGAGAGGAAGAACACCAATGTGGTCATTTTTCAGAGGGAGCATGGGGGAGAAGATGGGAGGGACAGGATGAAGGAGGAGAAAGTGTATAACCTTCCCCCCCAACCCAGATACATTTTGGTTTATTTTAAAAGCCAAATCTGCTCTTATTATCTAACCTTTTTTCCCTTTGTTTAGCCTGTGTCTTCCTCTCTCTTCCTCCCCCCAGAGGGGCTGGTCACATGATTCTGTTGTTTTCCATGTTTCTTTTCTGTCACCAGCCCCTCATCCTTCCTCCTTCACTCCATCTGTGCTGCTCTTCTCTATCCTCCAACCTTTTCTAGCATCTGCTGCTGCTTTCTCCCATTTCCTTGACCTTTGCCAACCAGACAAACTCCACTGACCTTGATTGACCTTCAGTCTGACAGAGGGAAGTTACTGCCTCTGTCCCAAGTTTGGAATTGAACCCTGCACTCCCACCCATAATAGCCTCTTCTCTACCACTGTGCTATACTTCCTAGACCAGAACTGCAGCTCCTCGTTCTGATGAGGTGAAGATGTTAGACTCTCTGAAAAAACTTGGAGAGTTTCTTTCCAAATCCATGCGGTGGGATTTGAACCCTCACTCATCTGCTTGTTAGATCAACTCTACAACACTGAGCTGTTCTGCTTTTGTCAAATCAGCAGCTGGTCTCTCATTTAAGGTGAAGATGTTCTCCACTTTGAAGAAAATGACAGAGATAGTGAAAACTCCTGAAAATGACAGAGAAAAAACTGGCCGGGGGGTACTTAGCAAGCCCAGGTTATTATCCTGGCTTGGGCCAGCATCTGCTGGTCCCCTTGCTGGCTCTGACATTCTGGTGATCCCACTTCTGACACCAGTGTAATATTTGTGAGGGTCCCACCAGGGCAGGTGTAAAACCTGTGTCAGGCCGCAAGAACCACACGAGATTTCGCGTTACAAAATATACTCTTTAATAATTGCGATACCAACACTCCAACTCCAAACTCCTTCAAATACAACCTAAAATGTCCAGAATGTAAATAAGACTTAGCTCATGCAGTCGATGAGACCCCTCCCCGGGGTCTGAGCTCCAGCGCCGTCCGACTCCCCGGGGTATAGCTGCGCCAGACGGCGGTGAATGAATTACGTGTGCAGCAGATTGCAGCGTCCAAAGTCAGTACCTTGAGTGGAGCAGCGGCAACCGGCTCACTCCTAGTCCCCGCCCTATTCTTCCTCCAGAAGGCACTTAGCCCCCCTTCCTCACGTACACACACTCCTCCCTCACTGTCTGTCTTCACCAATGAGTTATATCACTAGAGGAGACACGCCCGCTTTAGAAGCCTGGCCGACGGTGGCAGAGCGCGACACCATCTTGGTGAGGTCGACGACGCCCACATGACAATGATTTCCATTGATTTTAGTGGTGTCTAAGTAGCTTTTATAAACTGTATATATTTTTAGATTTAAATATATTTATACATATATATAAATATATTATATTTTATGTATATAATGTATATATAGATACATCATTTGTTGTTGTTAAAGAAGAGAAACAGTCAGCATTAAAAGCTCAAACTTGAATGAAAATGCATTGTTGCAGGACTTTTTACAAACAAAAAATTATTAGAAAGAATTTTTAAAATTAATTTCTAAACATTTAGAAGTTTTAGACCTCTTTGACATGCAATTTAAATTATTTAGAAAAACCCAACAATAAGTCAATAATAATAATAATAATAATAATAATAATAATATTAATAAATCAATAGTAAGTCAATACAAACAATAAATAAATAATAAGTCAATAAATAATAATAAAAATAATTATATTATTATTACTATTAACAATAATAATAATAATAGTAGTAATAATAATAATAGTAATAGTAATAATAATAATAATAATAATAATAATAATAATAATAATAATATTAATAATAAAAAGAAGTCCAAAAGTGAACAATACATTTACCCTAAAAAAACAATCTGGCCTCTTATCAAAATCTGTTTCCACAAATGTTTTGAACAGCCAGACTGTATTTCTAGTTGGTACCACAGTGATCCATCTGGGTTAACTCTTTTGATAGCCAAGATCCACTTTTTCCTGAAGTCTGAGTCGTATAAATCTGTATGAATAGCCTAGTATGCTGTATACAGGTTTAGCAAAATAAAATGTACATTTATATTGACAGCAAAATAAATGTACATCATGCAGCATGTTGATAATAGCCCTGCAGCATCATGCATGTCAACATTGTTCTATTAATGAAGCCCCTGCAGCCTTAAAAGAAAAAAAATTAAAATACTTACCTGTGAAATGATACACCTACCTCCTTCATGGACTCATTTTTCTGATTTTGGCAGTTGAAACCCGCACAATGAACAGGCATTATGCAAAAAATGTGTTCACATGCATGCACTGCAGCAGTAACTTGACCTCACCAAGATGGCGGTGCTCTCCTCCCATGAGGAACCACGTGATGTCTCCTCTAGTGATATACCTCATTGGTCTTCACCGCCGGCAGCCCTAACCAGCAGCGAACGGCACCCTCCCTCCAAGGTTTGAGTGGCCGGCTTCTCTCGCGAGATGCTCCTCCCGGAAGCGCCCTGCAGCCGCCCCTTTATCAGTTTATTACAATGAGTTATATCACTAGAGGAAAGATCATGAAAAAAAGATCATGAAATTGTGAAAAACCTGCACACAGATTTTAAATGAGCCATTATTAATATTCTGCTATAGATATTTTATTGGCTTTATCAGTGATTATTCTATAATAATAATTCTTGTTTTTTAGCTGCAGAAGAAACTCCTGTCACCACATCTACTGTTGAAAGGGAAACATTTGACTGTTTGACTTTTCACTGTTTGCTTTTATTGAAGTTCTGTATCTTATGTTCCAGAGACTCCAAGAGAGGTGTGTATGGAAGAGGAGCCGACTGGATCCAAAATTCCACCTTCCTCCAATCCAATTGGTCCAGATGAATGACCAACCACACTCTCCGATCCAGAAAGAATGGATTAGGTGCAGTGAGGTCCTTTTCAGACTGAGAAAGAGTTTGAGTTTTCCAAAATCCCTTCATTGAGCTGTTGTGTTCTTTATGTTGGATTGTTTTATCGTTATTTGATTTTCTGTTAAGTTGCTGTTTTTAAAAGTTGGTGTTTTGGGAATGTCATTTGTTGAGTGCCTAATGTTACATTAAAAAATATATATTTATATATCTATATACATTTGTCATTCATATTTATTTCTTTGCATTTAAAATTTGTTGTGCACCACTAAATGTGTATCCAACATGCAGACAATTTACTGTATTCAATTCTTCAGCAGCAACAATATTCACAAATGTATTAATAGAGAGATCTCATTTATATTACAACAACAGTTGTGTTTGTTGGTGCTGCTGATCAGTTAGAGGGCCCACAAATAAAATTTCGCTTAGGGCCCCCAGAAGACCAGGGCCGGCCCTGCACCATGGCAACCGTGAAAAAAAGAGGTCTGCATATTTTTCCACAGCTGAACTTGACGTGCTGCTGCAGAGTTACAGTGAATATGAGCACATATTCCAGAAGAAAAGCAACACCGCTGCATCTGCAAAACAGAGACAGTTAGCGTGGAAAACATAGCTGCTCAAGTTAATGCCTAAGTTTGCATTTAAATCATTGTTATAAAATATTGACTGTAATAATTTTTTAAATAGCGTAAGGAGTGAAATAAAAAATGGCGATATTTAGGTGTACTTTTGAAGTGTTATTCCTGGTGTAAATGCATGAAATGCTGCATAGTGTACAGAACTAATCTGGGGGAAAATGCCTTTAACGTCGGTAATGTTTAGAGGACTTTTTTGTTAACCTTCCCCTCTTGCAAACGTTGGTCAGTTTAATATTAATACATTCAATTGTAGCCGGCCTCACAGGGTTCGGTGTCGGTAGATGTGAATGAAATTATGGCGCTCAGACACACACGTCTGTTCACTCCACATGTCTCTTTATTATAAATCTTGCACAGCAGAACACATGCCCCCTACAGTCCCACTACCGTAACTGCAGCAGTAAATGCATGAACATGAGACACTGCATGGGCTGCTACAGAATTGTGTTTCTAAAAGTGAACTTTTGTCTACCCTTGTATTGATCAAGTGGTATAGGTTTATATGGGATTAAGAAAGTAAGCAGTGCTAGCAAATTGTGTTTCCAAAAAGTAATTGTTACATTAATCTAATTCAATGTCCCTGATTTCATTTTCATGTAGATGCAATCCTGCAGGAATTAAAAGAACATGGCAGCAGCTAAAAATGAAGTATAAAAACATAATTCAATCAGGTCAAATGTGAGCATGTCATGGTTGTAGGCTTTGTTGACAATATTTGACATATGAAACATCTACATAGCAATACATATCTAATGTTGTTTTCATTGTATATATGTAATTGCAACGAAAAACGGTAACGCTCAAACAAAAACGTATGGGGAACTGACAAAAAATCGAGTCTTCTCAAAATCCTCGTACGAGGTAAATATAATTCTCTAGGAATTAATGCAGCCTCCTCGTCTATTGGGTCCTCCAAAAAAGGACAAGCCATTCTTGTCACTTAGACCGTCTCTGTGTGACAGAAATGTGGGCAATGAAGGTTAAAGCGACAAATACCGCTTCGTCTTTAAAAAGGGGAGGGGACCGGCAGAAACCTTGAGTTTAGAGAATAAAACCTGCTCCCGACCAGGTTAGGTTCACAGCGTAAGTAACCATGGACACTGACTCCGAGTATAAGTTACCTCTCTTTCAGAAACGGGTTTGACTTACTCTGCTTTCTCTGGTTTAACAAACCTCCCATTCTGAAACGGAAAACCCAGGGTTTCCCTGATTTCAGGGTTAACGCACTCAGAGTTTACACTTAACCTCCTTTCTGAAACAGGCCCCTGAACTCACCTGGCAGAGCAATTATCACAGGTGTTTGAGATTGATGTCAGTGGTTCAGAGAGACACAATATCATCCATCAGTTTAACGGAAAAAGAATCAACTGGATCTGTTTGGAGACAATCAGCATCATCATTTGGAAGTCTCTATATTTCTGTGGAAGGAAAAGTATTGTTGAAACAGAAGGCAGAGGATTGTCACGCTGTGATTGGCTGAGAGGCAGAATCACCTTAACATGAACCAACCATTGACTGGAAAAAGAAGGAAAGATCAAATATACTCTTTATGGAATGAACAAGTACACCAGGTTAAAATAGAGAAGTAGAAAAGATCATGTCAATATTTCAGACAAAGATTTGTCCTTTTGTTCAGTATTACTACATCAAATCTTCAGATCTGAGAAGTATTTAGTATTTCTAAAGTACCTTCTGACTTACTATTAAGTCCGTGGAACACTCACTTCCTGTTTAGGGCGGAGCTTCCTGTAGTTCTCAGCCAATCGCTCCATGAGAAACTATTGTTCTTTTTTAATGTTGTATTGTTTGAATTGAAAGCGTGAGTGAGGGAGGGGCCATTCCCATTCCCTCCCCCTCCAGACGTTCTGGGGGTCAGGGTTCAACTCCCACTAAGTGTCAGGTTTTTTTCAGAGTGTGGAACATCTTGACCTGGTTGCTGCTTCAGAGCCAATGGCGGCACGACAAACCCTTTTCCCTTTTTTAGCTTCTATTGTTTTTCATTGAACAATTGGAACTTTCAAAAAAACATGACTGAACATCAAACATTTGAACAAAAGAAGGTTTTTTTTGGCTCCTCTACCAGTTTGAATGATTCTAACTGGATTTGAAATTCACTAATAACTATTGTAAATTGGGGGTGGGGTGGGGGGGCTATACATTAATATTTATGCATATTGAATTTGGCATAGAAAATAGTTTTATTATATTGAGTTTTTCATTCTGAGACCAAAGATGATGATGAAAAGAGTAAATGTTGGTCATGACGGGTTTCTATTTTTCTACTTATGTTTATTTTTGTCCAAATAATTTGTGTTTGGGGACATGACCCCCCCCCACTAAATCCTAACCGATGTCATTTAGTTTGGGGGGAAACAGAATCTTTCATTGGTTTGTTTTTGATGAACTTCTTTTCATCGGCAGCAGAACAGACTAAACTCTGGACAAACATTTCACTTTAGTCCAATAAATAGACTGAAAAATCTCAAGTTGAGATGAATATGAACTAGTTTGGATTTGATCCTTTACACAGATGGATTCCTAAATCAATTCTTTCTGATTTGAAAAGGATACGACTATTTCATTCAAAATGGATTGACTTAGTTTGAACTTTAAATCTAAGGTGTCAGAGATTCATTTGACTTTCTAAAAGCTGGAGTGCCACACTAAACCCCTCACGCCTGAGACTTTCCTTGAAGTGTCCAGTTCAATCCTTGAAGTGTCAAAGATTTGGGCTTTGACAGCAGTTTGAGCTATTCTTCTGTTATCTTGAATCGTCTTCTTGACACTTTTCTGTTTGTTCTCTGAGTTCCTAGAAGAAAAGCTGTTTGTCTCTAGAAGACGTGAGCAACAGATGGGATTTGAACCTTAGAGCCTCACACTAACTTCCTTTCGTGTTGTTTATGGATGTGTATTTTTATATATATATATTTAATTTTTGTTTTATTTTTTATATTTTTCTGCAATATGTACACATTTCAATTCCCCTTGAGACATTCACATTGTTGTTGTGTTATGTTGTTTGTCAATAAAATCTGAAAAATAATATTTTTACATCGGCGGACGGGAATCAAACCTGCAGGAGGCACAGCAGCTGCAGTTACCGGTGACTGCCACGAGAGGGCGCCAAACAGCTGCATATTCCAATCTGCTGCCTGGAACAAACGTCAACACTTTCCATTCAACGACCGACAAGAAGAACATTTCAAATCTATCCAAATACCTTCTCGACTGAGAGACTGTGGTGGTTGTGAAGTAATTTTGAGAAGTGTTTTTGTTTTTTCTACTTTTTTTATTTAGGTTCTATCAGTTTGTAGGTAGATAGAAGCCTTGGCTTCACCAGACACCTTTTTCTGTTCATGTCGTTCAATGTTTATGTTGATGTTTTAAGTTTGTGTGTTTAACATAACAAACATAAATGTCTCTCTCTCTCTCTCTCTCTCTCTAAAAAAGTTCCTGCCTTTCTGCCCTCCAGAAGGTTTCAGCACCACCATCCGGACAGCTCCCACTGCATGTTCTCCTTTAAACCCAGCCGGGCTCCAACCAAGAGTTTGGGAAGAAATCAGGAGAAACTGGAGAACGGAGGAAGAGATCTGAGGATCTCTGCAGAGAGAAGGTGTGGAGAAAAGACAGACGTGCAATGTAGCCAGTTCTCTGACCGAGTCCTCATGAGAGACACGCTACATGTGTCAAGCAGGACAGACGTGGGATTAAAGGGGAGGAGGAGCAGAACTGAAGATCAAAGTTAGAAGATGCAGACAAACAGGAGAAAATGAACCACCTGGAAGAACATCCACCTGGAAGAACATCCACCTGGAAGAACATCTACCTGGAAGAACATCCACACGCACACAAATAAAATGCTTTACAAACATCTTCTTTTAAGCTCTTTTCATTTTATTTACTTCTCCATTGATAGAGGTGAGAGAGAGAGAGAAAACACAGAATAGAACCACATAGAACCGCTCGGTTAGATTACACGTGGAGACCTCCAGCCGTGGAACCTGCAACCCAGCTCCAGCTAGACGCTGTTCTGGGAACTCCACCAGGGTTCCACCTTCAACCAGATCAGCGGGTGGCTGGGAAGGTTGGTTACCATGGCAACAGGAGGTCTCCAGAGGTTCTGAGACTTGGATGAATGTTTCCATTGAAGTTACTAGGATTTGGTCGGTGATTCAGACTTCTGGTTTGGTTTGAGTGGAGCACAAACACAAAACAGGTTGTTTAGTTTGTTAGTGTTCCTGTAAGGAAGGTTTAGTGGTGGAACTTTGAAACAATGTTCTGTTATGGATTTGAACCAATGATTTATTGTGCTATCAAAATTGGACTTTTATGCTGCATTAAAAACCAAACTTTAGAAACTTTGACTTTGCTTTCCATCAGTGATGAACATCAGAGTTGATCTGAAAGTGAAACTGCTTCATTCTGGTTCAGTGAGAAAGAAGGAAATGTTTTAGAATCTTTTACATCCACTGATTACTGCAGGAATTCTCCACCAGGGGGCGCACCACTCCAACAAAGGATGTTTCTTTGTCTGATAGTAAAAGTAAAAGACATTTACATGTGGTATCATTTAATATCATCTAATAGAGCAGAAAATATTGTTCTTAATGTCCTGACATTGCAAGACAGAAAACAGGAATGTTCTGGACTTCTGCATCTGTCTGACTCAGCTCTGTCATGAGCTTGTTGTCGGGAAGATTTCCATTTCCTGAAGAAATCCAACCCAGCAAAATGGTGCAAATCATGGAATCATCAGAACTGTGACGGTACATTTCTCCAGCAGATGTCACTGTTCTTTGTTGGACTAAAGTCTTGAAAATCTCCATGTTTTTTGGTCCAATCAGAACTAAAAGCTCCAGAGATGGTTCTGATTTTCACTCCTCCCTGTTTCTCCATCTCAGCTTCTTCTTCTTCCTCCAGTAAATCTGGGAACTTCTCTGTTCTTCTAGAGGCTTTTCTACTGTCAGACGGCGTTCATTCAAACCCATTTAGAGCTGAAAGTTCTCCTCTATGCTGATGACTCTTTGCTGTCTTCAGCTAAAGTCATCATGGAGACTGGGAGAAGGTCCTCTGTCTTTCATCTGGAATGAGGAGATCAGGAGACTTGGTGGTGGAATGAAGACGTTCAGGAGTGTGAAAAAGTGGGAGAGGACAGAAGACATGTGTCCTCTTCACAAACAAACTCAAACTCTCACAGATCAGACGTTTCTTCTAGTCGTCCTCCAGGTCTGCTCACATCTCAGGAGGATCTTCTTCTTCTTCTTCTCAGATCTTCTTCATGGTTTCATGGAGACTGTGATCAGATGGGTGGAGAAAGTCGTCTCCACCCTCCTGGAGGAGAAGCTGCAGAACCCGTGCTGTGATCCTAGAACCTCCAACAGACTCCCAGCTGATGAAACGGCCTCTTTAGCAGAGAGCAGAACGTTGATCTGATCTGTTGGAACCCACTCCATCCTGAAGCTGCACTGCTGAGTTCCTGTCCACCAGGGGGCAGCACTCCTTCATTCCAGCTGCAGGAAACCTTGATGTTCTGAAGAATCTGCAGCCGTTCAAACACTTCCTGTTACTGAGGAACAAAGACGTCATTCAGGAATGTGGTTCTGAGAAACAGCTGAAGATCCTGATCCTTGGAGGGAAAACAGAGATTTGGAGCTTTGGAGAGATCAGTGGGACTCTTTTTCTAAACTTCCTGCAGTCATCAAAGTGTCAAACTAAAGTGTATTACTGCTCCTCACATCTTTCTCTCTGTTGGAATCTGTCAGAGTTTTTCCTGGAAGCTCTGACAGATCTGGAAGATCCACATTCTTTCACTTTGAGCTTTTCTTTGGGATCAAATCTCTGCCTCCAACGGCTGTTCTGACTGATGATCAGAAGGAGCTGTTTCCAGGAAATAGTCAGGCCCCTCCCTTCAGCTCCATCAGGAGTTTCTGCTTCAGTGTCAGTAGATGACAGATGAGGGGGGGTCATGCACGTCTGGAAGGGGGAGAACAGAAAGCAGAAGGTCACATGACCTTCACTGACATCAACTATCTGTCAATCTGACAGCTTGAAGCTCCGCCCCTCCTCCCAGTGACTAGCAGGTTTCTGGTTGAGGCTGCTCCACCTGCTGCCCCGCCCACCTGTGCTGCCCCGCCTCCATCCAGGTGGACTCTTCCTGGTTGTGAGTCAGTGATCAGTGCTGCAGCTGCGTTGACACGGTGAGGGAGACTCTTCTTCCTCTTCATCTCTTTGCAGAAACTGAAGTGAGTTTGTTTCTGGAACTTTGTCTTCACTAACTTGACTGTTTGTTTCTGAATGTTTGGAGAAGATCTTCTTCTTTCTCTGCAAACTCTCCTCCCTCTGCTGTTTCCAAAGCTTCATCATTGTTGGATCAACAACATGGAGGACTCTTCTTCATCACCTCAACAACAATCAGCTGATGCTTGTTGGCTTTTTTCATTTCTGACTCCAAACCTTCCTGTTCTCCTCCATCCAGTCTGTGGGAGAACTCCTTCCTAAAGTAATAGATTACAGTTCCAGGTAACAGAGTCCTATTTCCTCCTTCCATGTTCAGGAACTCTGGGATTCCATCAGACCAACAAGCTAGAATAGAAATGTTTGGAGCAGAGAGACCATGAGGCCTTAGTGGATGAAAACAAAGATTTTTCTGCTTTTCTTCAACTATCAATTCTATTTTTCAGATCATCTTCAATGATTTTGCTGTTAGTCTTCATAGACTCTAAACTTTAGTTGTTGTCTTCCTCATGGTGTGTTTTGTGTGTTTTTGGACAGAGTTGTGTGTCTAGTTTTTCTAGTTCAGTCATTTGAACTTTAGGACAGAGAATTGGAGCCACCATCAAAATAACAAAGAAATACATTTATCAGAATAAAGTCCTACAATTCTGACTTTTGTCTCATAATTCTCCAACTTTCTTTGTGTAGAATGACCACTTTGTCTCCTAAATGTCTAACTTTATTCTTGTAAATGTGTAGTTTTCTTTTTAAGGCGGTCCTAGTTCTCCGTGGTAGAACCTGCTTTAATGAAAGCGTTTGTTCCTGAGGCTCACAGGCCTGTAGTTCTCTGTTTGAGACCACCTCCACAGACGGGTCAGAGAGCGGTTCCTGGTCCAGAACAGGATCCACTTGGGTGGATTCAGACTGAACATTTGATCCAGATTATCAGGAAACAAACTCTGGTTCACTTTAAACCAAATGTGTCCAGTCTGAACACAGACTAAGTTTTCTTTTCATGGACTAAACTCACTTCAGCTGAATTCTGATCCTCCGATTGTGTTTCCATTGTTTTCACTTTACCAGAAATAAACTTTATGATTAGAAATCTTCATGAAACCAAATCATCCTTCATAGAAATGAGAACAACTCTGTGGAAAAGTTTTTCTTCTGCAGCTGTTCTAAAGAAACTAAAAAGTAACTCGGGACTCATGTTACAGTTTTCAGAGAGTAATCCTGTAAGGTAATGGATTACTTTAGAACAAGTAACCTGTAATGCTTTCCAGTTCAGAGGTTCTACAGTGGAATCAAAGTCTCTGTTGGAGCTTTGAGAGGAAGAATTCATGTCTTTCTTTCTTTTCTCCTCATTCTTTGATTTCTGTCTGTTTTTCTTGATGCTTCATGTTTCCTGAAGTGTAGAAACAGGAAGTTTGTTATGGAGTTATTTCAGTCTCAATAATCAGAAATGCACACAACCGGTTTTACAAATACACACGCTCCGATTCACAAATGTCATTTTATGCAAACGTGAAAAATAAATTCGGAAATACACACCCTGTGTTTCACAAACACACAGATTGTGTTTCACAAATGCACACTAAATGTTTTACAAATGCACAATAAGTGTTTCTCACAAATGTGCACACTGTTTTTCACATAAACATTTTAGGAATTCACAATAAATGTATCAGAAATGCACAGTAAGTGCTTCACAAACGTGACTTTTAGGTACACATGTGATGTGAACTCACAGATCATTCGAACTGCAGACTGTGCATTCAAAATCCCGTTCTCGTTTGTGAATCTCCCCGTGTGTGTGAGAGATTTTTCTACGGTGAATATTGAGACTCATCTGACGGAGCGGGTCAACTAATGTCACCATTGGCTAGTGAATCTGTCAATCAAACTCATCGGCAAAGCAGGCGGGTTCGCTTTTAGCCAATCGAATGGCCCCTTACACTCTTCACTCTCAACTGACGAGGGAGGGAGCTGTTCAACACAGCAGTTGGGAGGACGCGGGCGGCAAACATGGCGGAGAGGTCTTCAGAACGGGAACAGTCTCAGCCCGTAAGTAATGCATTTATTTGATTATTCCCTCGTTGTACGTCCTGTAATGTTATTGAATACTAAGTTGAAGCGGTCTCCTTAGCCAAGTGACATGTGTGAATGCTTTATGAACACTGCAGCCGAGTCGTTTGCAGAGTACCCCCACCGCAAATTAGCTTAGCTTAGCCTGTGCGGTCATATTTTTTATGAAAGCGGGGGAGGACTTATGATGGTTTTGTCAAGTTTTATACTTGGCATACCAGCTCTTCACACAACACGAGTAACTACAACCAACCAGGGGCCTCGAAACTAGCCGGCTTTCGACTCAAATTGTCTGCCTGCCCTGTGTGAGTGTGAGGGAAGTTTAAGCTAGCGCGTCGGTTCAAGCTAGATATACAGCCAATGTAGGTTCTTAACATGATTCATAAGGAGCCAAGGGGAAAACATGCCGGATTTACAGCAGCACAGAAAGTTTAATAAAAAGTATTGATTTAGAGACGGGGATTTGTTTAAACACTGATGCTATGCTAACTAGCTAGTAAGTTAGCTGTCCCGTGTGCTGCCTTTATGTAAACGCGATCCGGGTTAAAGTTAGACAGTCTTTTCACAACCCAGACTTTAAGACGGGGTGGATATGTGCAACAAAGTTAATTCATATGACATTCATGAAAACGGCATTTTTTAAACATAACATACATGAATCCACTGAGAATGAAAGAAGCCTCATTAACGTTTCTAACGTTAGAACCCGTATTCATTGTGATGACCAGCCCTATGAGATTGTGTCAGAGTGACAGCCACTAAAATCCCCGTATCTTTACTTCCAATGACAAAATGACAAGAATCCCAAACATAGTGTTTTTAGGCTGTTTTGTAGTCAATAAGTAGTCACAGAAAGGGCGGATGGGAGAAATCTGCTGTCAACAGTGATTTGAGTAGAAGTTACTGTAAATATTACACACAGGATTCCTGTGATCAGTGTCTTGTCTCTGATATTTTTTTAAAGCTGTTCTTTACTACAAGCTCAAGTTATCATAGCAAGAGTGTTTTAAAAAATTCCCCTTTCTAATATTTGAAAATTATGTAATTTAATCTCAGACAGCTAAATGATCTAATCCATGTTTGTTGTGTTTTTATTTATTCTCTAGGAATTGCTGAAGTGTGACATCCTAAATACCTTTCTATTCTATTCTATTTCATATTTTATCATCCTATTGTATTACTGTTTTACCTGTCAATTGGGAATTTAGCATTTTTGCCCCTGTAAATATCTGTCAGTTGAAAGTATTTGTACTTGTATTCCATGTATCCTGTACCTGAAGATAGCAGAGAACAACTGTGCAGACACCCACTTGGCCTTCTTCAGTGACGCTGTGAACGTTTATGGCTTTCCTCTGAGGTATTCATGTTTTTCATAAAGAAATCTTTTATTCACATATCAGGCAGTATAAGTACTTGGTTTTTTGTACAAAAATAAAATAACTTTTTTTAGACTCCTCTGAAAACAAAGCCAACTCTAAAACTTTCCCCTCGTGAATAACATTTTACCCCCCCTTAACAGTCTCTCTCACCTCATTTTTTTCCCCAGTGATACATGTAACCCACTCCTGCAATTTATCTAACCTAGAAATTCTACTTATTGGCATCATACATAAGAACATTACATTTTAAGTTGATGTGTACCGTATTGGCGATGCATTTGTAATTATGTGTTTGAGACTTGATTTTCATGTTATTGTCAGGGTGAGAGGAGATCACGGAGGAGAAATGTGGGCATAGCTGAGTTGATGCTCACAGTACGTACAACTGACACAAACGGCTTCATTGTGGGAAAAGTGTACACACAATCAACGGTGAGTTGAACCTAGTTTTAGATGCTTTAATATATACATAAAAGTGAATGATGTATTAAAAATAAATCTGACAATATAATATTTCTTTTTGCTTTTTTCCAAATACAGGATTGAGCTCCTCTGGTGTGATGTCTTCATGACTGTTACTGGTTTATATTACAACATCCTGCACTCTCCTGAGGACCAAGACTTGCTCAATATCAGTAACATCACGTATTCTGCTGCCATTACATCTTCCTACCACGCATTCAGGCCAGTTTGGATGTCTTTAGTGACGCGTGGGACAGCCAATCAGGACGGAGCAAAGCATGACACCAAATCAGCTGTGGCATTTGGGCTTGACCCAGAACCCTGTTTCTGATCCCCGGGTAAGTGCTTTATTTCAGTGTTTTTCAACCTTTGTTCTCTTGTTCCACGGTCTGACACCGGACTCTGTGGAAAGTTACACCGCTAAAGACAAGCTTTAGCTGGTATTTTTGTTATAACTGAGCGACTTTATCAGCAGAATTAAAAACAAGGAAGTGAAAACTTTAACCACTTCTCATTGGTCAGACTGATGACATGTGATTAAGCCTTCAAGAATGATTGGTGGAGACAGTTAAAGGGGCGGGACTTTTCCTTACAAGGTTATAGCTGCAGCTAAATCACGGTACTGTCAACCTTATCAAAATGTATTTTATAGAATTAAATAAACACAAAGAAAAAGTCATTTTAAGATCTTTTATATTCCTAACTACTCAGTGTTTTATCAGTGCCTGTTTGGATTAACAAAGAGCTGATTTCCTGGAGATGGAAAATGATTTCAGATCAGTGAAGTAGGGCAATTCCCCACGGCACACTTGACCATCTCCCGCGGCACACACACTGGTTGAAAAACCCTGCTTTATTTAATCTCACTGTACTGGACAACTGATTTGTGTGCAGTTCGACTAAAGTGGAAAGTATCAAGAACAGTATGATGAAATCACAATGACTACAAGGAATTTTCATCAAAAATGAATGAAAAGTATTATTGTTGTGTGGTGCAAACTATTTCCCTAAATTGTTTGGTTTTTTAAATCAAGTAGGAAGAATAGCACATCTGCAAGTTCAAAATGCATCACAATGTTTGGCATTATGAGCCATCAGCTGTACTAATCTCACTACTTTGTTAAGAGTCACTTATTTGCAAATTATAAACAGTTATGGAGATATGAGGTCTGCCTGCTAGAAACAATATAAGTCATTATTAGTGGGTCTCTGTTCCTACATAATCTAAAACATTAAAAAAAACAGTGCTGTTCATAAACAGTATCTTTTTTTTTTTTTTTTTTTGTCAGGGTATGCTGGTTCCAGAGATTGAATGGGAGGAGAGTGGATCCATGGCTGAACCTCATCCTGGGATCAATGTCCTGGTATGGGACAGTCCTCTTTTGGGTCCACAAATGTTGGAACTGCAAGACGACATCAATCCATTGTTTAATTCAGACCGTGTGGGAGTGGACCTACATCTTTACTGTCCAGTGTGTTTAGAACTTAATTTAGGTGACATAATTACATACAGAAGAAGAGAGACTGAGGGGAGCAAGACAGAGTTCAAATCAATACTGCTGTATTGTTCAAGGGACTTCATTGTATGTAAGGAAGTTATGAAAATTAGTTCCACTTTAAATAAAATTCAAATCAGTAGAGATCCCACATTTGCTTAAATTTTGATGTTTTAATCTGTCCATGTTTTCACTGAATTTTACTCTGCAATAAAGGGTGAATGTTTGCACTTTGTTGTTCTATGACCATCTTTTGTTGTGTAGTATTTAACCAGCTATAAAACCCAGAGAGATGAGGATCTTTTTGCAAGGGTGACCTGGCCAAGAGGTGTATATGTATATGGTTACAATATAAAATCACTGACATTTGTGTTATTAAAAAAATAAAATTAAGGTCAAGCAAAGTGACTTCGGGCTGAGCAGGGGAGGTGTATATTGGGCGTCTGTGATTGACAGTGAGATGAACTTGAGGTAATGTAGTCCCACTGCGTGGTACGGAGCAAAGTGATGCCAGTTTCTCCACAAAACCTTCTGTGGAAGTTAAAGATTTTTCTCCTCCACCTTCAGATGATCACGACCGAAGGGAACCGTGTCTGAGTGTTGAAATGACGCTAGCATGAAAGCTAAGAGAATAACGTACAAACAATCCCGAGTGAAACATTCATTTTAAATCTCATGACCAGTACAGAGTTCGATGGATTCTATGTCAACTGCATTCAACCACTGTTGCCTTGCTTCCAGGTCCACTGAAAAGTTGCACAAGCCAGTAATTTTTGACAACCGAAGGCAAATAAACCGACAAGCCATGCTAAGGCTAACACGCTAACGACCGACTGGTACAGAATCAAATATGGGCGGAGCTTTTGCCACCTGCAGAAAGCGTAGAGAAAGTGTAAGGGGCCATACGATTGGCTAAAAGCGAACCCGCCTGCTTTGCCGATGAGTTTGATTGACAGATTCACTAGCCAATGGTGACATTAGTTGACCCGCTCCGTCAGATGAGTCTCAATATTCACCGTAGAAAAATCTCTCACACACACGGGGAGATTCACAAACGAGAACGGGATTTTGAATGCACAGTCTGCAATTCGAATGATCTGTGAGTTCACATCACATGTGTAACTAATAATCACGTATGTGAAGCACTTAGTCTGCATTTCTGATACATTTATTGTGAATTTCTAAAATGTTTTTGTGAAAAACAGTGTGCACATTTGTGAGAAACACTTATTGTGCATTTGTAAAACATTTAGTGTGCATTTGTGAAACACAATCTGTGTGTTTGTGAAACACAGGGTGTGTATTTCCGAATTTATTTTTCACGTTTGCATAAAATGACATTTGTGAATCGGAGCGTGTGTATTTGTAAAACCGGTTGTGTGCATTTCTGATTATTGAGACTGAAATAACTCCATAGTTTGTTGTTTCTGTGTCAAAGTGACTGAATGGAAATGTTGCTGCTGCAGCTCCATGTCTCCACCTGCTGGAGGGAGAGCAGAAGTGCAGCAGCTGATGGCAGCTTCCTCTGATGATGATGAGGGTTTCCTCTGCAGGTGAAGGTGTGTGTGAGCTGATGTGGATCCAGTGAATCCAGCAGCATGGATCAGTGGGAGGAGCCACAGGAGGGAGCCCCTCCCTCTAAAAGCAGAGATGGTAACCATGACAACCAGAGCAAAGCTCAGAGGTGAGATGAACATCTCCAACTGTCCATGATCTTCTCCATGTCAGAGCTCAGGACTCACACCAGCAACCTGCATTCTCCACAGGAACCAACCTGGACTTGGATCTGGATCCAGCAGTGTTTCCTTCAGGAGTGACTTCTCAAAGGGTTATAATCCAGACTTCAAATACATCCATAAAGGACTGGAACAGTAAGTGTTTGTCAGATTTAAAGGAGCATGTCCGAACTAAACAGTTACACCCGAAACCTTCATTCCTCACAGGAACCAACCTGGACCTGGACTTGGATCTGGATCCAGCAGTGTTTCCTTCAAGAGTGACAGATCAAAGGGTCTTAATCCAGACTTCAAGGACATCCATCCAGGACTGGAACAGTGAGTGTTTGTCAGAGTTAAAGGAGGCTGGATTCTAGTTCAGATGATCTGTAGTTTTCAGATGAAGGACTTGAGGTCTGGTTCAGTTCTGGATCTCTCTGATCAGACTCACTTGGAGCATCATGTGTGTGATGAGATCTTTTCAGTTGAGTCTTCTGAGAGTCTCTGAGAGACATCAGAGATGTTGGAGAAGAAAACATGTTGACTGCTGACTCTGACTGACAGCAGCTCCAGTCTGATTCCAACCAAATCAGGAGAAAAGTTCCAGTTTTCTCTGCTTTGCTAGATTTTCTTGGTGAAAATGTCTGACTTTGGTTTCATAGTGTGGCTGATTTCTCCAAGTCTGACAATTCCACTGGTTTCTTTTTCCGGTAGAAGATTCAGATGAACATGTTCTCCTCAGTCCAGAAATGCTTGAAGAATCTTTTCAGTTTTTTTCTTTTTCTCTGTAGAAAAACATCCTCATTAATGTAGCTGCTGTGCTCCAACAGTTAAACTGTGTTGTTCTGGTGACCAAAGACATTATTTTCTAACTAATTCTGGTGTGTTTTGGCTGTAAAGGCTGTAGATCAGGGGTCTCAGACTCAGTTTACCTTGGAGCCCCTGAAGGCAGAGTCTGGCTGAGGCTGGACCCTCAGCACACATGAACATGTCTGCAGCTGGTGGGTTTATGGGAGCCAATCTGAATTAAAAAATACAATATTCGTAATATTTATGTGTGGAAAAAAGCAGTAATGTACATTCTGACTGCACATACATACGTGTGAATAACATCAGCCTTTGTTTCTGGTCATGATTGTTTCCACGGTTTCACAGGAATGCTTGAAACATCATTTCTGCATTCAAAGCCGTCCCCGGAGCTCAAACACCGTACTGAAGCCACTTTTCTGCTCCTCTGTTCTCCTGGGAGAGAGTTCTCTGGACTCAGGCAGCTCGCTATGACTGGAGTAGCCAGAAGTCCACAAGTGTCTCTATTGGTTTGTTAGGGAGGATGGTGTTAAACGCTGAGCTACAGTCCACAAAGAGCATCCCTGTTAGCTCTCCTCTAGCTCTAGGTGGGACAGAGCATCATGGAGGGCTGTGGTCACAGAGTCCTCTGTGGATGGACTGCCTCTTTAGGAAAACTGCTCAGAATCCAGACATGGGGGCAGCAGAGACATGAATCCAGCCTTTGGCTCCAAGACAGTCTAAACACTTCAGTGACTCTGTAGACATGGACAGAGAGGTGTTGATATGATCCATTGGTTTGCTGTTCTCCATCTGAACTGTGAACTAGAACATTCTAGCTGTGACATGACTCTAGTTAGTTTGGTTTCAGACAGAATGGAGGTGATTGCTGCTGATTCTCCACAGACTGGACCAGCAGAGCTCAGAGACTCCCAGTGGTCCGTCTGTCCAGCAGCATCAAACACAGCTGGACTCCATCTTTCTGGTCTGTACATGAACAACAACTACTTTCCATCATTCTGTCCACAGTCGTCTCCATGCTGCACTTTGCAGACCAGTGGATTGTCAGAGTGTCCAACATGGAGCTGATGTTTGGCTCCATGACTTCACTCTGATTGGCTCATTCATCTGGAATTCTGTTGCAGCTGCTGGAGGACAACATTGTCACTTTTGTCAAGAAGGAGCTGAAGAAGATCCAGAAGCTTCTGAGTCACAGGGAGGAAGAGGAGGAGCTGGAGGCTGAAGATGAAGAGCAGAGGAGCAGCAGAGAGTCAGTGATGAAGATCACAGTGAACTTCCTGAGGAGGATGAAGCAGGAGGAGCTGGCTGATGGACTGCAGAGCAGTAAGAGGATTTCTCTGAAGGTTTCAGCTGCTGAGAAATGAAGATTTCCTGATGTCTCAACAGGGATTCAAACCCTCATCATTCAGGGCTGCAGAGACTTGATTTACTGTTTGTTGTCTTCATTCAGGATCTGCTGCTGCAGTTTGTCGACATGAAGTCCAATCTGGTCTGCAGAAGAAGTTCCAGTGTGTGTTTGAGGGGATGGCTAAAGCAGGAAGCCCAACCCTTCTGAATGAGATCTACACAGAGCTCTTCGTCACAGAGGGAGGAAGAGGAGAGCTAAATGAAGAACATGAGGTCAGACAGATTGAAGCAGCATCCAGGAAAGCAGACAGAGCAGAAACAAGCATCAGACAAGAAGAGCTCTTCCAACTCCCAGCTGGAAGACCAGAACCAATCAGAACCGTGATGACTAAGGGAGTGGCTGGCATCGGGAAAACAGTCTTAACACAGAAGTTCACTCTGGACTGGGCTGAAGGCAAAGCCCACCAGAACCTCCACTTCACATTTTTATTCACTTTCAGACAGCTGAATGTGCTGAAAGAGGAGAAGTTCAGCTTGGTGGAACTTGTTCATCACTTCTTCCCTGAAACCAAACAAGCAGGAATCTGCAGCTTTGAAGACTTCCAGGTCCTCTTCATCTTTGATGGTCTGGATGAGAGTCGACTTCCTCTGGACTTCCACAAGACTCAGATCCTGAAGGACCCTAGAAAGTCCACCTCAGTGGCTGATCTGCTGACAAACCTCATCAGGGGGAACCTGCTTCCCTCTGCTCTCCTCTGGATAACCACACGACCTGCAGCAGCCAATCAGATCCCTGCTGAGTGTGTTGACATGGTGACAGAGGTCAGAGGGTTCAATGATCCACAGAAGGAGGAGTACTTCAGGAAGAGGTTCAGAGATGAAGAGCAGGCCAGCAGGATCATCTCCCACATCCAGAGATCCAGAAGCCTCCACATCATGTGCCACATCCCAGTCTTCTGCTGGATCACTGCTACAGTTCTGGAGGATCTGCTGAAGAGCAGAGGAAGAGGAGAGCTGCCCAAGAGCCTGACTGAGATGTACATCCACTTCCTGGTGGTTCAGGCCAAAGTCCAGAAGGTCAAGTATGATGGAGGAGCTGAGACAGATCCTCACTGAGTCCAGAGAGCAAGAAGATGATGGAGTCTCTGGGAAAACTGGCTTTTGAGCAGCTGCAGAAAGGAAACCTGATCTTCTATGAATCCGACCTGACAGAGTGTGGCATCGATCTCAGAGCAGCCTCAGTGTACTCAGGAGTGTTCACACAGGTCTTTAGAGAGGAGAGAGGCCTGTACCAGGACAAGGTCTTCTGCTTCATCCATCTGAGTGTTCAGGAGTTTCTGGCTGCTCTTCATGTCCACCTGACCTTCATCACCTCCAAACTCAACCTCATGGAGGAACAGAATAAAAGACCCTCAACGATTCTCAAACTGAAACAGAGCAGTCCAGTCCAGTTCTACCAGAGTGCTGTGAAGAAGGCCTTACAGAGTCCAAACGGACACCTGGACTTGTTCCTCCGCTTCCTCCTGGGTCTTTCACTGCAGACCAATCAGAGTCTCCTACGAGGTCTGCTGACTCAGACAGGAAGTAGCTCACAGACCAATCAGGAAACAGTCCAGTTCATCAAGAAGAAGATCAGTGAGGATCTGTCTGCAGAGAGAAGCATCAACCTGTTCCACTGTTTGAATGAACTGAATGATGGATCTCTAGTGGAGGAGATCCAACAGTTCCTGAGGTCAGGACGTCTCTCCAGAGAAAAGCTGTCTCCTCTTCAGAGGTCAGGAGGTCTCTCCACAGATAAACTGTCTCCTGCTCAGTTGTCTGCTCTGGCCTTCATCTTACTGTCATCAGGAGAAGATCTGGAAGAGTTTGACCTGCAGAAATACTGTGGTTCAGAGGAGGCTCTTCTGAGGCTGCTGCCAGTGGTCAAAGCCTCCAACAAAGCTCTGTAAGAACTCTCATGAAAATCACCTTCAGTGAACAAATGAATCTGATGGAAACATGAAAGATTCAATAACTGCTGTCTGTCTTTGTTATCTGCAGACTGATAGGCTGTAATCTGTCAGAGAGAAGCTGTGCAGCTCTGTCCTCAGTTCTCAGCTCTCAGTCCTCCAGACTCAGACTTCTGGACCTGAGTTTCAACGACCTGCAGGATTCTGGAGTGAAGCTACTGTCAGCCGGACTGGAGAGTCCAGACTGTAAACTGGAGACTCTCAGGTCAGCTTTCATTCAAATGTTGATTCTCTACAGTCTTTTTCAACCAGTGTGCCGTGAGAGATGATCAGATGTGCTGCTGGAAATGACTCATTTTTACTGATCTAAAACATTTACCATCTCCAGAATATCAGCTCCATGTTCATCAAATAGGTCCATGTTTCACTCTGACGCTTTTGTGGAGCTCTTTGTAGTAGAAATACACTGGATCTCTCAGCATCTTCCATGTCTTTCATGAGGAGACAGAGAAAAACTTTGACGGAAGCTCTTCCCACACGCGGCGGGAGCGTCAGATTTAGAAACACACTTTTGGACGAACGTCCAGCAGCCACTTTGATTGGTGGACGTGAATCTGAGGTGGTTAAAACAAAAGTGGGGGACATGAATGAAGTGGGAGGAAAGAGAAGGGGACCATGGGACACGTCTGTGTAGAACTGGGGCTAATTATCCGTATGGATCACAGATCATCTGTGTTCCTCTAGTAGCTTCCCGCGTGATAAAATAATGAAGTTCAGAGACGTGAGTCTGTCCAGCATCAGGACCACTGATTTCACTACAACTCCCATGATGCATTGCACTAATGTGACGCATCTCTCACTGCACTGCTGTTAACTGTCATGAAGCTCAACAAAAACAAACCTCTGTTCTAACAGTCTGAAAATGTTCATGATGAAATCAGGAAAACAGTTCATTTCTCCTTCAAGATTTTGTTGGAGAACAAAAGAATTCAAGTCAAAGATTCATCTTTATTAAAGAACTGCTTTCTAATAATTTCTGGATTGAAGGAATGATTCTATTTCACTCTTCAAGCACTTCTGAAAAACTGTCTAAAACTTGTCAAACATGCTGTATTTACAGATGTGTTCAAAAAGTACAGTTGCTCTTGTAGAAAATGTATGTTTTAATATCTTATTCTTCATTATGTTATAGCTTTATCTTTAGTGTGAAGTGAACTCATTTTGAACTCATCAGGACTTATTCTCCAGTGACCTTCACTTGTGCTTTGTAGTTGCAGCAGCAACTAGGACTTCTTTGTGCAAATCTAGGAGTTTCCAGAGATGCAATAAATATGTCATGGACTACATTTCTACTATCTGGGTTGAACACCTTATCCTTGGGAAAGTGTTCAGATTCGTGTTCTCATGTGGAGGTTGGAGCTGACCTTTGCTCTGGATACCGGTAAAGGAACCTTGGGTTGTCCAGGAATGATTTACTCTGACCAGATGGGGACTCTTTTGATCATCGGACTGTGTGCGCCGGTGAAAACGGGCCCCCGAGAGGCGGAGCGCATCTGAAGTTGGCAGCCGTCAGCTATTGGCCAGAGGAAGCAGGCGGGCTATCAGCTGACGAATCAGAGGGACCAGGGGCGGAGATCCAGCGACCATGCTCTTTCCGGAAGGCGGAGATTCAAACACATCTTAAAAAGACTGGTTTTAAAGTTTTCCATTGTTCTTAGGAAAATCTACGAGTAATTCGCATGTAACTTGTGCGTCAGTAGATCTTTACTTGAGAATCCAGATATATCTGCATTAATGTTTTAAACTGTGCTTTAGAACTATTGTCAGGGAAATAAACTCTGTGTATTTTTAAACCGGTTGAATCCTTGTTTGTTTTACCACTCTCGACTATCGAACACGCATGGATGGAAAGAACCCAAAAACGGACGATTCTCTTTCCTTCAATTTGGTGACCCCGATACGTGAAGTCGGGGGTGAATAGGAAACGCGGACCAGACCGATTGGACCACATCATAGTGGCTTATTACGAGATTTCTGAGACTTTCGACGTAAAGTCTGGGGATGCTTCCTGCCATGCGGTCGACTTCTTCAGAGGCCTCATTCATAATCATGGTGAGCAGAGCCTTTTGTAAAGTCTGCGTATTGATGATCTCAAATTAAAGGAGAAGTCGATTGTATGAGTGGCACAGTGTACCCTATACGAACGAACGGGCGAGCGCACCCCAGTAAATAAGTGTTGGGTTCACCCTCCCTAGAACAGCGAATTGAACGGTGGCAAAATATACACTTTGGACAGCAGTAAATTTTGAAAAATTGGACATTTATAAATTATGCAGGTTTTTCGTCTGTTCGGCCTGTAAAAATTGAACGTTGGCAAATTGGGAGCTTGTGATATTTGGAAAGCAGCAAATTGACTAGGTTTGTGTCTGTTCAACCTGTTAAGAAATCCCTTACGAAAAACAGAGTTATTATAGGAACTAATTTTGCGCGTCTAGGATTTTCGGAAACACCAAGGAGGCTTCGGCCTCTACAAATTATTTTTTTATACGCGGAGAGAAACCAAAGAAGGATTCAAAATAAACATGAGCGCTGAATTTGACAGAAGATGAGGAAAATTGTGCATTTTGTCAGGACAAAAACATGACTTGACGACTGACTGATGACAATACAGACGTGATCGCTGATGAACGGACTGAATGTATGAGATTTTGGAGACGTGACTGCTTATGAATGAAATGTATGCATGAGATTTTGGAAAGTATGGGATGAAAAACTGTTTGAAAGTAGCGAATTTTGGCTTTATTTTCCATGTTTCTGTGTGAAATGTTTTCTCTATGGACGTGGCCATCTTGTTTCGAATTAGCCAATAACGGGACGTTTTAGTTTCTTTCGAATGCGTCGACAGCTCTGATTGGCTTTGTTTGTACCATGTGGTCGGCGTGACGGCGTCCATGGAGACCGAAATGTTCAACCTGCGCTAAACTTTCATGGAACAAAGCTTAAGAGTTTGCGATCTAATTTGTGGTAAAATAACAACTGACATTGTAGTTATTGAGCGTGGTCATGACCTCGGTTGTAAGACGTCGATAAAAACAAATTTCAGTGGTCTTAGTTCGACGAAAAAGATTTTTAAGTAGAAAGGAGTCTATGAGCAGCGCTTCCGATGGAAGTTTAAGCCACAACAGCAGCTTGACTGCAGCTGCAGCCTGCAGCAACGGTCTCTGTTCTGCCTCTGTCGAACGTAGCCTAACTTTCTCTGGAATTTGCCTAAAGTTGGGCAAATCTTTCTAAAACACAGTAAGGTAATATCGGTCCAATATATTTTGTGTAAAATGATTTTGCAATTATTTCGGTTTTCTTATTTTGAATAAATGTCTCTACTTTATTTTGTAATTCCTAATTACCATGATTTAGTTAAGTTTTGCTAAAAAGTAATGCTATTGACACTAATTGTAAGTATTTGTTGGTTTAGATCCGGACTCCCTTAAAAAGAATGTTTGCAATGTTTAATTTATTTTATATGTTTATATGTTTTGATATTTCTCAGATTACTTAGTGTTGGTGTTAAAGGATTTATTGGTGTTTAAAGATAGTTTGCAGCAGATCCCATGTTTTGATGTAATTATAGTTTGAAGACAGTGTAAGTGGATGTTGTACAGAATGGGGAAAGGACAAAGCAGTGAATTAAAGTAGAAATGAACGGCATTGGAAGTGATAGAGGGTCTGTGGACACAGAAAGGTATGGTAAGGTAAGGAAAGGTGCTGGTTCTAGTAGAACAGAAGAAGGGAGAACATGAATGTTAATGCTAGTGATAAACGATTCATTTCAGTGAAATGGTTTATCTTGTTTATCTGTAAGGTGCCTAATTTGTTGTGTTATGTCTTTTGGTGTGGTTTTGAGAAAACGGTTAAAAGTTATTGTCTGCGTATTGATTGTCTGTGTTTTAACGAACCTGTTGTGGTTTAGAGTGTGAATTGTGTTTTTAGTTAAATAAGGAAAAGCTTAAATTGTGGAATTTTGTTGCTTTTAGCACTTCTCAGAATTCTTTTTGTAGGACAGCAAGTCCTTAATGGTAAGTCAAAACAATTTGTCTTTGTTTCTGGATTAAAAGTGAATGATTAGCTGCCAGTATGCATCTAAAACAATGTATTTTTCAAAGATTTTGCTCCACATCCGTCATATAGTTCAGAGAAAAGTTTAAGGTTTTTTTCCTTTGCTGATTTTCATCATTGATTAACCAACTTTAGCATCCATAGAGTTGGTGATGGTGAAAAGAAAGCATGACAGTAACAAATCTGCTTTAACAACATCTGCAGTAACAACATGTTTTTTCCAAGCAGCACATAGCTTTAATGTTGCAGGAAAGGTGCAGAGCCGTCCTGAGACCTCATAAATCTTTACACAGAAAACCCCCTCTGCTTCATTGGGTGAGTGACAAAAAGAGCATTTCTCAGTTCTCTGGCTTCACAGGAAGGAGCCGTGTTAGGAGTGACTGACCCTCAGGTCAGCTCCGCTAATCAAATGAAGCCATGACTGCATGCATGGAGAATGCATCGGAGCGTCTGCGAGGTGATAAGAGTCGATTTAAAATACATCTGTTTCATCACTGCAGAGCACATTTGAAGAAAAAGGACAAAGGGAGGAGTTGAACAACTGAAAAACAGTCATTTACACTGCAGGAACAATCCACTCTGGATAATGAAGGTGTTTAAAAAAAAAAAAAAGAAAGCACATAACATGATGAGTTTAAATACCCTCAGGACCTGTAGCAATGTTCAGGTATCGGAGGCCGGGACGGGAGGACGGGTATCCCCTCCTGGAAGGCGTGGGCCACCCAGGGACCCCCCAGCAGCAGCTGGAAATGGCATCTGTGGCGCTCAGGACATATGGCAACGACTGCCCACAACAAGGTACCCAACAGCAGAATGCACAGACCAGGAGCAGAGGACATGAACAGCACCCACAACCGCTCCAAGCTCCTCCACCGTGGCGAGGACCACAGGTGGCAAGTCGGACAATACCACTTGGTGATGTAGGAGCCATGGTCCCTTTCAAGCTCAGAGGTAACTCCATGAATGGACACTGGTGCAATGTGTTCCTCTATAAACTGCCGGTTGCCTCCATCAGCTCTGACAAATGAACATATGACTCCTCAAACCCGGCAAAAGACCATCCAACTGACTTTTGACCAGATGGTGGAACATTCATTTGTGCATTCACCACACACGCCTGTGAATCTGTTGGGACGGAACGTTTTTGTCAAAACAGGAGCCAGCATTCTTTCAGACTGGATGCCATGCCACACCCCACAGCCAACCCCTACTGCTGACACCTGCTGGATCCAGAGGGCCCTGAAACGCCAGGTGTGTCCATGTATTTCGGGTTTGGATGCCATGAGTCCTGTCCTAGAAGCAATATTTTTCCGCCTCCGATGACCTGAACTGCACATTCTATTATGACAGAGAGGATGATCAACTGTACCGGGAAGCATTTCATCAGGTAGATGGCCATACGTGGTATTTAAACTACACTGACATATAAATTGGTCAAGAGGGTGTATAGTTTATTTTTTATTCACACACTCACATTTGCCATGATACCGGAAGTTAGTCACACCTGTATCGCACATAGAATTAGCACTCCCCTGGTCATGAAGTTCGGCAACTCAGACCCATGACTGAGAGGGATGTAAACAAACATCTGTCTAAACTGGGATTTTCAGTTGTTCACTTCTCTCCCTCAATAAATATGTACAGGATAACTTTGTCTTCAAGTACTACCTCCTCAGTTCTGGAGCATTTCTACATCGTCAGTCATCGCAGCAGATAGAAGACAGATCATGAAGATGCAGAGGTGATGTTAAAAACGCTCTCTGATGCTTCATGGTCAACAGGTTCATTTGATGTTTGTTCATGCTCCACTGCTTCCCCGGTGGAGATTCAGGTAACTGTAGGAACAAATGTTTTTAGATCTCAGCGCAGCTGAGTGAAGGATGCAGATGAAGGGATGATGGAAACTCAGTTTGGTTTGTGGAACTCTGGTGTAATTGAGCATTCGTATTTTTCGTGGTGTACTCCTTTTTAGACCGGTATTACAAGCAGATAATAAAACTTATCGCATGGCACATGATTTAAGGGCTGTTAGTGAAGTCATCATTACTCCAGTCCTCCCTGTGCCTGATCTACATCGCATGCTGTCAACTTTAGCCCCACAATGTGTGTGGTTCACTGCTATTGCTTTAGCAAGTGCCTTCTTTTGCATTCCATTACATGAGAACAGCAGACATCTATTCGTGTTTCAGTGTAAAGGTTTCAGTTTGCAGTACACAGCTTGCCACAAGGATTTAAATATTCTCCTGGCATTTTCAATCACTGTTTAAAGTTTCTCCGACAGGATATTATGCTATTAGAGGGTTGTGTTTTTGATGTAAGGTTGATTAGCTCCTGCTAACGGCACCGACTGCTGAAATCTGCCTGCAAGTAATGAAAGATCTTCTTTTGACGTTGTTTGATTTGGGTTTTGAAGTGTCTAACAGGAATTTGCAACGTTGCAGAAGGAAAGTCCCATTTTTAGGTACAACTGTTTCCAGCACAGGCTCTTCAATGTCTATGGAGCATAGAAAGTCTGTTTTGCAGCATAAATGTCCAGAGACAGTAAGAGAAATTATGGTTTTCTTGAGTCTTTGTGGTTATGGAAGACATTTTCTTCTTTGTTTTGTGGAACCTCCTGCTCCTTGAGGTCAATGCTAAACGGCAAGGGTGACAGACCTCACGGCTGCAAGGCAACGACAATAAGTGGTTTCATTTCTTCACCTTGTGATCTTGCTTTTCACAGGACCGTGGACAAGGATGCCTGTTAATCTGAACGGTGCACTGATCTGTCTGTTCTCCTATTTTATGTTCAATTTCTATTTTTAATCAATTTATATTTTTCCTTTCAATTAATCTGGTTTTGTGTTTGTGCCTTATCTCTGTTTGACTCTGCAATGTTTCCACTCCAAGAGAGGGAGATGGACATTAGGGAGTCTTAAGGAAATTGTTTTATTATCATCGTCAAATTGTTTTATTATTATCATTTAAATGTATTTGTTTAGAAGGGATGTTTAAATGGTAACTCAGATTGACCTTTTTCACTTTTTCTACAGCTTTGTGTGTGTGTTCCTCTCGTTCACTCATCCTCAGCAAGGATGAGGAAGTTTTACGACACTGTCCTGGGTTGATAAGGCAGTTATACGACTGTCTCTAATGAACTTTTCTTTTTGTCTTGAATTTTTTTCTTCCCCACTTGTGTTCTTAATGACAGCATGAGGAGAAGCAGACCTTTGAGAAGAGAAACACTGATGGACTTTTTCCCATCACATTTGCTGCTCTCCCCTCCGCAGGCGTAACATGATTCTTGTGTCTTGTGTTTTGTTTTTCTAATATGGTTTTTGGATTATTGTTTTTTATATTTAAGTTACTGACCCTAACGCTAATCAATATTTAGATCCACAGCAGATTCATCTTTGGGAGAAGGTACATATGTGTGGACACTCCAATTCTTTTACAGCTGTTCTGTTGTGTCCTCTGTATCAGATCTCTAATTACCAGGTTTATTGAGAAGTTCATAGGAGGCCTGGTCCAAGCTGGTCAGAGCTTGTGGGACATACAGAAGGACGCGAGTGTTCGAGGCCCTGAAGGATCTTTTGGATTTTGTTGCATTTTACTTATTGCTATTCTTATTTAGGTAGAGCGCATGTATCACAGCCCCTCCAATGGGACCCCATGGAGGAGATGGAAGTAATTTCCTGAATTACGCTTGCTGTTATGTTTAACAATTCTGTTTTTCTTTTAGTCATCTGTGTGATTTTGTTCTGCCTTAACATGTCTCGCTTTCCTCCCCCTTAATTCCAGGTGTTCTTTTGCTTTACAGGAACTGTTATCTTTTTTACGGTTATGCTTTTTTTTTTTACTATTTGACTTTGACTTACACCGAATTAGACTTTGAATTTGTTTTATTTGCCTTGTTTACCACTTTAGTTTTTGTACTATGTAACTTTACTTAATGACATTGTGCCAAGGGGTTAGGTCGATCTTGTAAGCATGGGCATCCTTCGGGGTGGTTGTCGCAGGAGCACGGAGCCGTCGCAAGACTTTTCCTGTCAGACTGAACACTGAATGTTTACTGATGCTCCGACAGGTTTCGCTTGCCCGTTCAAGCATGGACGCCTAACTCCTTTGAAATATTTTGTGTTCCAGACTGTGCGGGCTTGAGACCACAGCTGTCGGGTCAGGTGGACCTGTTTGTAATGTTTTGTTGTTTTTGAGTGTTGTAGTGTTAAATCTTTTAGGTGATCACACTTTGTGTGATCAAGAGAGGGAAATGTAGAAAATGTATGTTTTAATATCTTATTCTTCATTATGTTATAGCTTTATCTTTAGTGTGAAGTGAACTCATTTTGAACTCATCAGGACTTATTCTCCAGTGACCTTCACTTGTGCTTTGTAGTTGCAGCAGCAACTAGGACTTCTTTGTGCAAATCTAGGAGTTTCCAGAGATGCAATAAATATGTCATGGACTACATTTCTACTATCTGGGTTGAACACCTTATCCTTGGGAAAGTGTTCAGATTCGTGTTCTCATGTGGAGGTTGGAGCTGACCTTTGCTCTGGATACCGGTAAAGGAACCTTGGGTTGTCCAGGAATGATTTACTCTGACCAGATGGGGACTCTTTTGATCATCGGACTGTGTGCGCCGGTGAAAACGGGCCCCCGAGAGGCGGAGCGCATCTGAAGTTGGCAGCCGTCAGCTATTGGCCAGAGGAAGCAGGCGGGCTATCAGCTGACGAATCAGAGGGACCAGGGGCGGAGATCCAGCGACCATGCTCTTTCCGGAAGGCGGAGATTCAAACACATCTTAAAAAGACTGGTTTTAAAGTTTTCCATTGTTCTTAGGAAAATCTACGAGTAATTCGCATGTAACTTGTGCGTCAGTAGATCTTTACTTGAGAATCCAGATATATCTGCATTAATGTTTTAAACTGTGCTTTAGAACTATTGTCAGGGAAATAAACTCTGTGTATTTTTAAACCGGTTGAATCCTTGTTTGTTTTACCACTCTCGACTATCGAACACGCATGGATGGAAAGAACCCAAAAACGGACGATTCTCTTTCCTTCACTCTACAAAAACATAATCACCGTTTTGAAAGAATGTTAGTTTGGTTTGGTAAGGTTTACACGAAACTGCATTTAATAAACTGGAAGGAAAAACGGCTACCTGGACACATTTTCATATTATTTAGTTGAACATTATTATTAAAAACTATTATTTTTTAGGGAAAAAAAGCTTCAACTTTAAATGTTTTGTGGTTCAATTAATCCAAAAATGCTGGTTAGATCGTGGAGGGACTGTACATTAATACAGACTACAGAGTTTCACTTTTTTATTTTTGGTCGCTTGTGTGACGCAGGATTTTTGTCAAGAAAAAAGTGAACCTTGGCTGAAAAAAGAATTATGAATTCATGAATAAGCAACTTTGTTTTCGTGAATCAGCAAATTTGTTTACATGAATCAGCAACTTTGTTTTCCTGAATTTTTATCATCTGTAAATTATCTGCAGGGGGTTTAAACTTTCTATATTCACCTTATTTGTGTCAGATCCATTAAAATGTGATCCAGATTTACTATTTGGAAACAGGATCTCTTGCATCTGGCATTTTACCGCTTTCCCAGTATTTCATAAAGGGGCCAAGGACAGGGTCTTGCCGCTGCAATGTGTTGAGGTCTGAAGGAGACAACCCAGGCAAAGTACTTATCTCAGCTTGCACCCCTAAAACCCTCTGTTTCTAAAGGCCTAGCCTCTGACAACTCCAACACTGGATGCTGACGGGACAACGCATCAGCACTGGCATTTTGGGAACCTGGGCGATACTTTATTGTTAAATCATACCCAGCCAGCTCAGATGCCCACCTCTGCTCTGTGGCACCCAACTTTGCTGTCGCTAGATGACTTAACGGGTTGTTGTCCGTGAACTCTGTGCATGCGTTCCCCAGCAGATACTCCCGAAACTTATCCGTAACCGCCTAATGAAGTGCCACAAGCTCCAACGTCATAGAGCTGTAGTTGTTCATGTTCCTTTCAGTTGGCTTTAAGCTACGACTTGCAAAAGCCACAGGGCGCCGCTTACCCTCATGCTCTTGAGACAGTACAGCCCCCAACCCTCCATGACTAGCATCTACCTCCAGCAAAAAGGGTTTCTGAAAGTCTGCATAAGCAAGAACAGGGGTAGTTATTAAAGCAGTCTTCAGTTCCTGAAAGCTTTTCCCACACTCTGCGTCCCAAAATTCATCCACCGGCTTTTTAGGCGTCTCACCCTTTCTTCCAGGAGGGAGGAGTCTAGCCACCAAACTGTTTAATGGAGAAGCAATCTTTGAGAACCCAGCGATAAACCTTCTGTAGTAGCTTGCAAACCCCAAAAAAGATCTGAGGTCGGCCAGGTTAGCTGGTCTTCTCCAGTCACGGACTGCAGCTGCTTTCTCTGAATCAGTCGACACTCCCTCAGCTGAAACCACATGGCCCAAATACTTCACCTGCTTCTGGAAAAAATGGCACTTTGAGAGTTTTACCTTTAAGCCTTGTGCATCTAACCGGGAGAAAACTTGTTCTAAACGTTGCAGATGTTGTTCAACGGAAGAAGAAAAAACAATGACATCATCCAGATACAGTAGCACACACTGAAAACGACAGTCCCCAAAAGGTCTTTCCATGAGGCGCTGGAAAGTGCTGGGTGCATTGCATAACCCAAAAGGCATTCGATTGAACTCGAATAAACCAAACGGTGTGCAAAAAGCTGTTTTTGCCTTGTCCTTTTCAGCCACCTCCACCTGGCTGTATCCACTGGCTAAATCGAGTGTCGTGAACCACTGTGCTCCAGCCAAAGCCTCCAAGGACTCGTCAATTCTTGGCAAGGGGGATGCATCTTATCTGGTCCTAGCATTCAGCTGCCTGTAATCTACGCACATCCTAAGACCACCATCCTTCTTTTGCACAAGCACAATGGTTGATGCATAGGGGCTGCTGCTTTCTCGGATAACCTGACTTTGTAGCAACTGTTGGATGTGGCTGCGTGCCAGCTCATACTGGGAGGGAGGAATTCTTCTGTATGGCTGTCTGACTGGTGTTTCATCTAATAGTGGGATCTCATGTGTCATTAGATTTGTGCAGCCAACATCAAGGTCATCCTTAGCAAAAACTCTGTTGTATTTTGACAACAGAGCCTTAACCTGCTCTTTGTCCTTGTCATCCAGATGCACAAGAATGCACAGAATTGAGTCAGTGGGATCTAGAGTAACTTCAGAGCTAAAGATCGTGGCCACACAACTTTCAGAATTAACTGAAATGCATGCCTCAGGTCCACTCCCCTGTACCACACAAACTGTTTGGACTGTAGCCACCACTCTCCTGGCCGTTAGCCATGCCTCACTCGTACCTACATTGGTAATGGGGACATATGTCCTACCTCCTTCTGCTTTCACTAAGGAAGGCGAAACCAACAGGCCCTCGGGCAGACCATTACCCTCTGGCCCCAAGGGCTCAACACAAAGATCTACATGTTGATGTGTAGGCATATGTGGACATGTCACAGGGACATACACTAGACTACCTGGTGGAATGCAAACAGGCTTCTTACCCTGCACACGTACACGACCCTGCTGGCATGATATCTGCAAAAGATTAACATTTTTTGTGAGCTCGTTCAACTGCTCTTGCTGACATTTAATTAGTTCTTTTTTTTTTTTTTCTTTTCTTTATTTTGCACATTTCTTTTGCACATCTCTTTACCTGCACTGTTTTTGTAAATAGCTCTTTAAATTATACCACATTTTCCTTGTTCTCTTTTTTTATTTTTATTTATATTATTCTTACTCTTTTTTTCCTGTCAGTTGTTATGGTAACGAACAAATTTCCCACGTGTGGGATCAATAAAGTATTTCTGATTAGTTCGGCCATTTCAGATGTGGGAGGAGTATGAGCCTTTTGCTGGGAGCCACCCTGCACCCCATACTGCATACCCACTATCGAAGGCGCAGAATTACTGCGGCCTTTAGTGCCACCCTGTAAGCCTTCACATTCCCATCTCATGGCCTCTCTTCGGACCTCTTACAATTTAGCATTCGCATGACCCCGAACCCATTTCTTTAACTCACGCCGCAATGAGCTGTCCAGCACATGTTCAGTGAACTGGTCCCTTAAAAGCGATTCTGCATTTGTCATTCTGCATGGTGACTGCTGTTTCACCTTCTCCATCAAACTCATCAGTGCTAAGGAGAACTCCTGTAAGCTCTCCCCATCCTGCTGTTTTCTAGAGAAAAAGGCCTCCTGCAACGAAACATAGGACTGTGGGCAACCATAGAGTTCTTGCAGCACAGAAATAATTTTCTCAGGATCGCATCTGTCTGCAGTGGGCCGAAACTTTATCTCTGCACGCACTTCCCCTTCCAGGTGATCAAACATAAAAAAGGCCTGTTCAGACACAGACAAATGTCTGGCCCTACTACAGGCTTTTACCTCCTCCAACCACTCATCCAGAGAAAGGTTGGACATCCCACTAAACATGGGGCATCTGCGATCCCTGGGAACAAAAATTTGTCTCTCGGTTACTGATCCAGAAGCTGTAGGAGGGAGATCTGCATGCACATCAGTGCTGGGACCCGCTATGGGTTCCTGCTGTGTGTGAACCTGTTCCTGACACAGTCTATCATTGTCAGCTTTTAGCTGGGCCACTAAACCCCTCAATCTTCTAAGTTCTTCCTCCATTCTGTTCAGCAGAAAAAAAATGAAAAATCCTAAACTCCGAGGACTGGGAAAAAAATGCTGCTGCTTTGCCTTAATAAGAACAATGACATACAAACATCAAGGTTTCCAACATAAAAAAAAAATCGCTTTTAAAAACACACCAGCCTCTGCCTATAATGTTTAAAAAGATCCTGCCGACAACGCCAGAATGTAACAGCACGAGGAGACGGGTTGACAACGCCATCTGGGGCTGCAGAGCCCCAGGAAAAGATTTTAAAGTAAGGCAGGTGCAGGTCCTGCTCTAAACCAAGGCAGAGGCTGTGGTTTGCTTTAAAATATAATTTGTTAGACTTCAGTTAAAAACAATGTTAAGAAACCTTTTAATAAAACAATCTTTGATAAAAGTCAGTTAAAAATGTTCTGGAGGAGGAGCTTACCGAGGTGGCTAAAAACGGCGTAAAAAAATGCAAACACCCCTTTTTGTGAATCACTGCACACGTGATGGAAACCACACAGCACACTGGGACCCACCACCAGACACAGCAGTCCACCACCTCGGCCTCCTACCTCCTGAAACAAGAATAAAATTGACAATATCAATAAAAGACACACAATTAAAAATAAAGATTAAAAAGATTGAAAAGAAAAGATTGATAGAAAGAAATCCAAACATTTATGTCCATAAATGAAGTTATGTGTAATAAGGTGAAATGGCACAGGGAATAAGTATTGAACACATGAAGAAAAGGAGGGGTAAAAAGGTCTGGCAAGCCATTCTAGCAGCTTTATTTTCCTTTTCTTCAACCAGTTGAGTGTTACCTTGGCTTCTGTGCTTGGGATCGTTGTCTTGCTGAAAGATCCACCCTCTTTTCATCTTCAGCAGCCTGGCATATGACAGCAGATTCTGATCAAGAATGTCTCCATACTTTTCTCCAGTCATTATTCCTTCAATGATATGAAGTCTACCAGTACCACATGCTGAAAAGCAGCCCCACGCCATGATGCTCCCACCTCCAAACTTGACTGTTGGTATGGTGTTTTGGGGGTGATGTGAGGTGCCATTTTTCCTCCAAACATGTTGTGTCTTATGACATCCGAAGAGTTCAATTTTGGTCTCATCTGACCAGAGAATCTTCTCCTAGAATGTCATGGGTTTATCCAAATGTTGTGTGGCAAACTCCAAACGAGCTTTAACATGCTTCTTCTTCAAAAATGGAGTCTTGCGTGGTGTGCGTGCATGGAGGCCATGGCGGTTGAGTGCATTACTTATTGTTTTCTTTGAAACAACGGTACCTGCTGATTCCAGGTCTTTCTGAAGCTCTCCACGAGTGGTCCTGGGCTGTTGGAGAACCCTTCTGATGATTGTTCTGACTCCTCTGTCTGAAATCTTGCGAGGAGCACCCGGCCGTGGCAGGTTTATGGTAATGCCGTGTTCTTTGCACTTCCGGATGATGGCCCCAATGGTACTCACTGGAACTTTCAGAAGTTTAGAAATGCGCCTGTAACCATTGCCTTCAGTGTGTTTTGCAACAATAAGGTTGCGTAGGTCTTTGGACAGCTCTTTGCTTTTACCCATCATGCAATGCTTCTTGTCTAACACCTTGCTGGTGAGAAACCTTTTTAAAATGCATCAATCAGGACTATACCAGCTGATATTACTTTGCACTAATAGGGGGCAGGTTAACCTTCTGAATACTGACAAACTCCAGCTGCTTTCTTGGCTTGCCAGACCTTTTTACCCCTCCTTTTCTTCATGTGTTCAATACTGATTCCCTGTGCCATTTCACTTTATTACACATAACTTCATTTATGGACATAAATGTTTGGATTTCTTTCTATGTGTGCATTACTTGGGTTGATGCCGACATCTGCTGAATATTTCGTGTCAATAGCTCGATGAGAAATATGTTTTTTGAGAGAAATGTTGACGTGTTCAATACTTATTTTCCCCGCTGTAAATAAATAAATAAAATATAAAATTAATAAAACATAAAACTAAAACAGGGCAGCAGGGCACAGTATTCTAACAATAAAAACAGAAAAAGCACCATATTAAAAACATTTGATAAAAAATAATTTACCATTTGTTTAAAATATACCTCTGCTGTGATAAAAGTCTAAAATACCTGGTGCGCCGCAAAACCTCACGCCCAGTCTTTAAAACCCCCAGTAAAACAGGATCTACCTCTGCCGTGATCCTGTCATAAAATAAAAATAAAACATCATCCACACTCTGCTCGAGCCAACTTGCGCTGCTCCCTGAGCTAACCGGCTTTCTCACAGGAAGCTAGCACCATAGCAACCACACGTCAACTTCCTTTGTTTCCCCCTTTGTACAATGGGTATAGCGACACCCTCAGGTGCCTCCCGTTACATATTGAAGATTTTTTTAAATGGTAAATGGCGTATACTTAGAGCTTTTCTGCCTACAAGGCCCATAGCGCTTTACAATCACAGACCCAGTCACACACACATTCACACACTGGTGGCGGCTCCGCTGCCGAACACAGGCACCCGCTTACCACCAGAGGCAACGTGGGGTTCAGTGTCTCGCCCAAGGATGCATCGACTCATGGGCTTACGATCATGGGTTGACCGCCCTACCGCTGCACCATGGCCACCCCATAATTCAAAGTGATCTTCAATTTTCAATGAACAATTGATTTTACAATGTGATGATGTCATTTGAAAATGCATTTTACAATTTAGGATTCAAGATGAAGAAATACTATTTAATTTAATCTGATCTGATCTGATTTGAAATGGTTTATTTCAAGCATTGAAGTAAAAATACACTAAAACATTACCATCATCAGTTATACATTCATTCAATAACTAATTAAACTTAAGATAATTACACACAAGGTAATTAGACATATTGCTTGTGTTAAGCTTGTTTAGCTTGCTCTGACCTACAGAAGATTTGTTCGACTCATGGAGCCCAGAGTGTGTGAATAGAAAACGCAACACAGGAATAAAGTAATTAACTGACTGTATTAAAACAAAGAAAACAAATAACAAAACAATAAGTTGAGACAGTAGAGAAAGGAGTTTCCAGGGATCCACAGGGATATTTTTCCATCTGTTTTTCAAAGTTCCTTTTTCATAGGTTCGTAAAGTCCTCATAGTTCTAATTGAGAGTTCGTGAGTAGCTCACCGTGCACCATTGCTGTATGGTGCAGATCAAAAGTGGTTCCAACCAAGGATAGAAGTAGGGGTGGCAAAAAAAACCCTGACCTTCTCAGTACAGTTCACAATGACACAGAACGTGCTCCAATGACCCTTCCCCTTTCCCACACTCGCACAAACCAAAAGTTGGGTGTTTCCCTGTCATATGCAATGTATTATTTAAACCAGTGTTTCCCATCCTCAACCGTGATATTAGTCAAGTCAACTTTATTTATAAAGCACTTTTAAAACAGCAGAAGCTGACCAAAGTGCTGAACAATGCAGAATAAAAACAAAACTACAAACTAAAACAAACAGAATAAAATCAATGAAAAATCGATACATTAAATAAAAATAAATAAAACCAATAAAAACATCAACTAACACTGAGTTAAAGGCCAGGGAGAAAAGGTGAGTTTTTAACTTGGATTTAAAATCATTCAGTGAACGGGTTAACCTGCCTAACCTGCATAGGGAGTGCATTCCACAAGCTGCGGCCAGCAGCTTCCGCCGTGTGGAAGCTGCTGGCCGTGTCCTTGGCACATCCAGGAGCAGCTGGTCAGCTGATCTAAGTGAGCGGGAAGGGGAATGCAGGTGTAGCAGCTCAGAGGTGGGCGGAGCCAGACCGTTGAAAGACTTAAAAACAAATAAAAGAATATTATAAAATGTTATGCCGTGATATCTGCTGTTTACTCTGATATTCATACCTCTCCCTACTTTGTCTTTAATACAAAATAAATGTCGACCTTTCCTCTCCCTTTCCCATTGTGTCATTCTTCCATAATACGCCTCCTAATAATTACCCTAATTTCCGTTCTACCAAATGGAATTTCTATCTCTATACCCCGTTTCAGCGCAACATTTGCAAGAAAATCAGCCATTTCATTTCCCTCCACCCCCTATGTGCTGGTACCCACATAAATCATATTGTTATTTTCAATTTTTCCAACCTGAACAAACACTCATAAATTTCATATAACATATCTGATCTGCTATCAGAATAGTAAGACTTCAGAGACATCAAAGCTGACAATGAGTCTGAACAAATTATACCATCTCCAATTCTGTTCTGTTCTAACCAGTGTAAACTATATGATATTGCCAACATTTCAACTGCAAAAACTGAAAGATCCTTTGGCGTCTTAATTCCGACATTTTTGTTGGAAAAACCCAGAAAAGAGGGGCCGGGTACCAAACCGTCTTAACTAGGGTTTTACCGTGAATGTTTGCTTCTCTCGCTAATCTAGCTCATTTCCAAGCAGCACTTTCGTTTGTCCCATTACCACTTTCACAACAAGGAGCAGTAGCTCTCCTAAACATGTTTTCTACATCTGCACAACCCTGTATTTTTACCCAATAATTAAGCAGCAGTTGTTTAATTCTGAGATTCAATGGTGGATCCGCCATTTCAACTTGTAATGACACAGCAGGAGTTGACCGCATAGCCCCAGTACATATTCTCAATGCCTGATTTTGGATTACCTCTATCTTATGTAACTGTGTTTTGCATGCTGTATTGTAGACAACAATTCCACAATCTGTGACAGACCTAATCATTGTAATATATATTTCTTTTAAAGCCTGTGCACTAGCTCCCCACCCAGTGCCTTTCAAGCATCTCATTATATTTATGACTTTATACATCTCCCTACTATACTATCAATATTCTCTCTTCAATTCAACTTTGTATCAAATATAACTCCCAGATATCTAAAACTCTGCACTTGCTCCATTGCTTCTCCATATAATTTTAAGTTCAAAACAATTTCATGTTTCTTAGTAAAAACCATGCATTTTGTTTTAGTCACTGAATATTTGAATCCCCAGTCATAAGACCAGTTTTCCACCTCCGTAATCGCGTCTTGTATCTTTCTCTCCACATAACGAATATTCCTTCCCCTCTTCCACAAGGCTCCATCATCTGCAAATAATGCTTTCCCAAATTTGCATCCAATTGAATTAAATATATCATTAATCATTGAAAAGAGTACGGGGCTAATCACACTACCTTGTGGGGTTCCATTATCCACTTCGTACCTATTAGAAAAGGACTTTCCTATCCTAACTTGAACATATCTATCAAATAAAAACCCCTTAATCCAATTATAAATTCTTCCATGAAGTCCTAACCTACCTAATTTTATCAATAAACCCTCTTTCCAGACCATATCATAAGCCTTTTCTATATCAAAAAATACTGCCACCAAATATTCTTTATCTACTTGGGCTTTCCTAATGTCTGCTTCAAGGCAGACTTCAGGATCCATTGTCCCTCGACCTTTCCTAAACCATTCTGATATTGGGACAACAAATTTTTACTTTCCAGGTTACAATACAATCTCTCATTTATCATTCTTTCCATAACTTTTACAACGTGTGATGTGAGTGCTATAGGCCTGTAATTTTCTGGGCTGCTTGGATCTTTCCCAGGTTTTAATATAGGAATAATCACAGCCTCTTTCCAATTTGTCTGCAATTTACCTTCACACCAGATTCTATTATAATGTCCAATAATTTCAATTTCATTTTCCTACCTAAATGCTTTAACATAACATAAATTATACCATCCCTACCTGGTGATGTAATTTTAGATTTTTGTTGTACTAAATCCAATTCAAAGTATGTAAACGGAGCATCCATAGCTGTTAAATAAGTGTTACCATCAAATTCCTTGTAGTGCCGTTCCCTAATTTCATCTCTCCTCCCTTTCCTATATCCCAACAAATTCTCATTTCTTTGACTTCTCACAAAGGTTTTAACCAACATTTCAACTCCATCCGTATCCGATATCGCCAGGTCATCACCCATTTTCAAGACTGGATATTGTAAGTCCCTCTTTATACCCTTCATTTTCCTAATCATTCCCCAAACCATACTAACCGGAGTTGTTAGACCAATTTTATCACAAAAACCCCTCCAGTACTCCCTTTTCTCCTTTTTAATAATCCTTCTTGCCTGCGCACAAAGTCTCTTATAGTTCAACATATTCTCATATGTGTGAGTCTGTTTAAAGACTTTCAAACCCTTATTCCTATTTTTAACTGCTATATTGCAGTCTTCAGTCCACCATGCAATATTTCTCCTAGTCATAGTTGCTTTACTTCTTGGAATTGTCTTTTCCGCCGCTGAAATTATTACATTTCTAATTTTCTTTTCCATTTCTTCAGCTGTACTCTCCATACTATTGTTTGAATATTCCTCCTCACACATAAATAAATTCATCCAATTTTGCTTTATGAAAAATCCATCTTCCTTCCTTTCCATTACTTGATGGTTCCCTATCTCCACCAACCCTAGAGAAAACAGGATAATGGTCACTCCCCATTGTGCTGTTGTATACATCCCACTCACAACACCCTGCCAAGACATTTGAAACAAAAGTGAGATCTAGTGCTGACATATTCCCTGTTCGAACATCGATTCTTGTTCCTCTCCCATCATTGAGACACACAAAGTGTAATTCATCCATCAAATCTCCCAATACCTCACCCCAGTGACGTCACGAGCCACAGATTTCCTCCTCAAAACTCACCCGTGTCTCCTTCCGGGTGCCAGCGTCTGGGTCTGTTTTGTCCCACTAGCCAGGAAAATTATATTTAGAAAAATCATGCATGTGATTAAAAATACTACATCGGTAAAATAGATTCAGTAATTTTCATAGCAAAAATTTATCAAGTATCAAAAGTTAAAAATGTGTGCAAATTATGTTTCATTAGAAAAAAATCATGAATCCATTTTTGGAGCAAGTGAAGTAAAATAATTAGAAATCAATCAATTTAACCATCTTCAACAAGTGAGAGTTCTTTTTATTGTTAATTTCTTTTTATTTTATTATTACAAGGTAATGCTGTGAAATAAAAATAAGAAACGAGTCAATATTCTGTTAATTATCAAATAAAAGCCTTTTTTTAATCAATGCTTTAGATCAAAGTAAAATGAATTGGAATATAAATGTTTCTTTTCTTTTCTTCAATAATTCAAATAAAAAACTATTTTTCAACTGTCAGTTCTATTTCATTTTAAAGGTATATTAAATCTACTGCATTTTCATTCAAGATGATGTTGTGTCAAAATTCAAAAGAAAATTTCTAAACAGCCCCCCCATGCATAATTCATTTTCGTTTCCAGGTCTTCATGATTTTTCATCCAAAATCTCTCCTGAAATGTCATCTGTCAGTGTCTCATCAGGGCGGGTCCCACCTGACTGAATGGACCAAGTTCCTGGACCTCCAGCTGCATCACTGCTCCTGAACACACTTTTCTGTCTCATTGCAGGTTGGAGAGATGCAGTTTGACAGAGATCAGCTGTAAAGCTCTGGTCTCAGCTCTGAAGAAAAACCCGTCCAATCTGACAGAACTGGACCTGAGCAGGAACCACCTGATGGATTCAGGAGTTCTTGATCTGTGTGGTTTTCTGGAGAGTCCAGACTGCAGACTGCAGACTCTGAGGTCAGACTCCATGTTTCAGTTGTGTTCACATCAATATGATGAGTCCAGATGACTGACTGATGACATGACTACAGAGTGATGACTGACCCCCCCATTCCCACCTTACCGTATGCTGCTGCTGAGACTCTGAGGCTCCTTTTTCTCTTTTTTCAGAGGTTCTCATGTAGATCTAGTCTGACAATAATCCTGTCCACAGAGGAATGTTTTCAGTCTAACTTTGAATGTAGAAACTGAATCGGCCTCTCTTCCATGAGCTGGGAGTTTATTCCATAAAACAGGGGCTTGGTGGCTAAACGCTCTACCTCCAACCGTACTTTGACTAATTCTAGGAACCACAAGCAGTCCTGCATTTAGTGAGTGAAGTGTTCTCATTGGATGGTAAATAACTATGAGGTCTTTGATATAGGACGGGGCCAGTCCATGTAAGGCCTTATAGGTTAACAGGAGGATCTTGAACTTGATTCTAGAATCAACTGGGATCCAGTGAAGTGAAACCAACACAGGAGTGATGTGATCTCTTCTGCTAGTTCCTGCTAACAATCTAGCTGCTGCGTTCTGAACAAGCTGGAGACTTCTTAAGGAACTCTTAGGACACGCTGCTAACAAGGAGTTACAGTAATCCAGCCTAGACGTAACAAACGCATGGATGAGTTTTATTATTACAAGGTAATGCTGTGAAATAAAATGAGAAAAGAGTCAATATTTTTTCCATTATCAAAAAAATATTTTTTTAATCAAAGCTTTAGATCAAAGTAAATTGAATTGGAATATAAATATATATGAAATATATTTCTTTTCTTTTCTTCAATAATTCAGATGAATAACCATTTTACAATCGCCAGTTCCAATTTATTTTAACGTCAAACTGCATTTTCATTCAACTTCATGTTTTCAGGTCATAATTCAAAATAAATTGCTACCCCCCCCCCCCCCCCCATGCATAATTCATTTTCATTTCCAGGTCTTCATGATTTTTCATCCAAATTCTCTCATGAAAATGTCATCTGTCAGTGTCTCATCAGGGCGGGTCCCACCTGACTGAATGGACCAAGTTCCTGGACCTCCAGCTGCATCACTGCTCCTGAACACACTTTTCTGTCTGATTGCAGGTTGATGTACTGCAGTTTGTCACAGATCAGCTGTAAAGTTCTGGTCTCAGCTCTGAAGAAAAACCCGTCCTATCTGACAGAACTGGACCTGAGCTACAACCAGAACCTGCAGGATCCAGGAGTTCTTCATCTGTGTGGTTTTCTGGAGAGTCCAGACTGCAGACTGCAGACTCTGAGGTCAGACTCCATGTTTCAGTTGTGTTCACATCAATATGATGACAAAGTTGTGTTAGGACTGAACTGCAGGCATGAGGCTCATCAGCTCTGCTCTGTGTCTTTGGTCCAAGAGACTCCTTTAAAGCGCCTGCAGAAGCAGCAGCCTCACGTGCACGCTCACATGCACTCTGAGTCCTGCTGTGTTTCAGCAGATGCAGCTGAGAGTCCAAAGGGTTAGGGTGACAGAGTCCTGCTGCAGCTGGATGCTGCTCTGACAGACACATCCTCCACAAACATCCTCACCTTTTCATCCACAAACATCATCACATCATCCATCAAAGCTCCCAGCAGCTTCTGACTCTTCATTCAGAGCTGAAGTCATGCTTGATCAGGGATCAATGTCCAACATTTGCTGCTGACTCTTCCTCATCACTTCCTTCTTCTCTCTGCTTTGATCTGTTGGAGCTGAAAGTCTCTGCTTGAAGGGCTGCAGCAGAGAAGGACTGGAAGATCATCTCCTGAAAACTGGGAGGAAGACTTTCCAGCATCCTGCTGCTGAAATTCTCCCATGATTCAGTGCTGTTTGGAGAAGAGCTGAGCAGAAAGAGGAAGTGGACTTTTTCTGCTGTTGCTGCAGAAACATCAGTTGGTTTGGATGCAGCCACAGGCTGATGTTTGACTTTCACACATCTGGACTTCTTTCCTGAAGCAGCTGCATGTTGTCCTGAATGTTCCTGAATGTTCTTCTTCTCTGCTTCTGCTGGACTCTTCTGATCTGCTGCTGCTGCTTCACATCTTTGGACTTTTTCTAAACTTTCTGATCTTTTTCAGCTCTGAACTCTTTAGAAGAAGTGAAGGATGAAAAACAGCAACTTTGTCTTTAAACTCAACTCTTTCTTCTGGATTCAGGTTGCATGACTGCAGTTTTTCAAAGACCAGCTGTGATGCTCTGCTCTCAGCTCTGAAGTCCAACCCGTCTCACCTGACAGAACTGGACCTCAGCTTCAACAAGATTCAGTCTTCAGATGTTCAGCAGCTCCAGGATCTGGTGGAGAGTCCAAACTCCAAACTGCAGACTCTAAGGTCAGTAGAGGGTTGGAGTCAGTCCAGCTGCTTCTAGATGTTTGGTCCTAAAGTTAGTCTGAGAGCAAAGATGCAGAGTTTCCTGTGAAGCTGCAGCTTCTCAGTGAAGCTCTGAGGAGAATAATGACAGGCTTCAGGACAACAGTCAGCCAATCAGAGCAGCAGAAGCTCCAAGCTCCAAGTTAGGTGGAAAAGAGGAGAAAATGTTGTTTGGAGGGCACAGTGTGGGCATTACTAATGCCAAAAAGGCACTTGAGTGGCAAACGGTGGCAGACGCCGTAAATGCTGTAGCCTCACAACCTCGGACCGTGGCCGAAATACACAAGAAATGGTCGGACATCAAAGTCGAGGCAAAAGAATGTCTAGCGCTCCATCGCCAGAGTGTGTCTGCCATGGGTGGGGCAAAGGGGACACCGGAGCTGACCCCTCTTGCTGAGAGACTGGCGGTAATTATTGGGGAATCCCTATTAAGTGGAGTGGTGACTGAGGCGGAGGGGGACACCGACATGCCAGATGCACCGGGTGACACATCCCCAAAATCTCCAACAGTACGGCTGGAGGAAGTCGGAACCGGCTCATAAGCCAGTCGTCCTCCTTTGCCAGCAAGTCTTCTTGCTGTCTAAAGATGCGTTCACTCCGAATTCTTCCATTTGCCCCATCTTCTTAGAGCACAAGATCAGCCATTGTGCGTCATTACGCATTGTGATGGGGCATTTTATTTCCATCCATTTAATTACATCTGACAAGCTACAGATGTCGGTAATAATCCACGTGGAAATGGGAAATTGATCAGCGCAAATGTAATTTCTTGTTGCTTTCTGAATGGTTGAGACATACGCCATACATTGTTTTATCAAAAATAAAACAAACTAAAGGCATATGCATGAATACCATAATTCCACAGCTTATGAAGAAATGTCTGTCTGTCTGTTCCCTCAAAGTGACACATTAAGGAGAATATCAGTTTTGTACATTATTTCGTTCTGTTAACTATATTATTTATGAGGATGAATTGCACAACATGCCAATATTGCAGAACATATTTCACTTTTCTTTTTGCAAATAAGTGTTCATTTGAATTTCTGTTGTAATTTTCGTTTGATCTTTTTTGTTGGTTTCACTGCTGATCGATCAAACGGGTGTTGGTGTAGCTGTTAATTGTAAGACTTGCTTTGTGAAGTCTTCATGTTATTTCTGAGAGGCAGGATTGTCATTTTCACTTTCACGTGTTTCTTCCATCTGCCGACGGTGTCGCCGTTTCTCATTTAACCCGTTTTTGTGCGTACGCCTGGGTCAGAGCTTGCAGGGACCGCACATTTTAATGTCAATTTCGCTTCTTATAAATATCAATTATTGCGTAGAGAGTGGCGTACGCCTTCTTTTGTGCGTACGCAACGTTTAGAAATGAGGCCCCTAAACAGGACTGAAGTTCCTGCTGCTCTTTCTGCTGCTGTGCTACATCACTGACTGACAGACCAGGATCAGGAGACACTCCTTCATCTCTGGCTCTCTACTTTCTCTCTGCAGGTGGAGTTAGAGTCTGATGCTCCTCCTGGAGGAGCAGAGAGGAGCAGCAACAGCAGCTGGTCTGCAGAGATGTGGTGACTGGACGGTGTTCCTGGGAGGTGGAGAGCAGAGTGATGGAGGAATCAGAGGAAGTGGAGATGAGTGTCAGAGCTGCAGCAGGAACTGATCTGAGATCAGCTCCACTGTCTCTCAGTTATGTTGCTGCAGCTCCCCCAGTGGACTGATGGAGAACTGCACTTCCTCTAATTCTAACTTCTGAAATGTCAATATGGGGTCAAATTGTGAAGTTTGGTCGTTTCCTGCAAATAAACACTGATATGAATTTGTAACAACAACCAGTAAATAGCTGGTAAACTAACCTGGCTCCAGTTAGTTTCCATTTTAAAGGTGTTGGTAAAAAAAGTTTCCTCTTGGTTCAAAGTAAACCTGGACGGTTTCTCTAAACTGATGTGGATGGAGGCCCTAGCTCTAGCTGGAAACACTGCTACAACGTGAAGGGGATTGTCATGGATGGTTACCTCTCAGGTTGGACACGCCCCTGACCAGGTGCCAGTGGTTGTATTGATGATTGAGGATCAGATAGAAGAGTTGGAGCAGCATAGCAGCCCCAGTCTGCAGTCTAACAGTGGTGACATCAGGCTGGGCTTATTTGGAAGAGAGAGAAACTGTCAACTTTGTATGGAGAGCTGCCATTTTCTGTCAAATCCTTGTTCTCCTGTTTCTTTTAGTGGTCAGACAGTCAGCATGTAGGTTTGGGACTTTTATTTTGTAGGATCTGAGGGAAGTTTGTTTCTCCGTTTACTAGAGGTGTGTTCTGTTTGTTGTGTTCGCCTTGGCTCTCCCTGAATTTAAGATGCTCCTAGAATAAATTCCAGTTATTCTTTATCTCCACTTCTTTGTTTTTTTCTACACATTTATCTGAATTATTTCACTTATTTATGTTTTCTAAAGTCATGTGACGCTGCGGTTACCAGACAAAAACCAACAGAATCAAACAATAAAAATGTCCAAATGTATCGGAAATAGACATAAAAACTAGTTTGAATGATGTTTTTCTGCGTTAAATGAAGGAGTCACCAACGTGAAAAGAGGAAAAGTTGATTGAATCAGTGATGAACAGAAGCACAAATACAGAGACATCCTCAGCGGGGGGGTTACCAGCAAACAGCACCTTTAGCCAAAATAGATCCAGATGTGAGAATCAAACACTCCTCTACACACTGAAGCAAGCAGCTCTACAAAAGGTTCTGGTTCTGTTTGGAAGAGGAAAAATCCCAGCAGAACTTTAGTCATCAACAAGTTTAGGAAAACGTCTCTGCTGCAGAACACAGGAGAACCAAACCAACTCATGTGTCTGTGTGGGACTGGAAGTTCAGAAAAGTCCTCATGGCTTTGAGATGCTTTTTGGGACCAAACAGATCCCAGAGTGGAAAGCCCACACCATGACAGCGCCGCCTCCTTTAAGGCTGGAAGCTACATCTCCAAAATACACTTTGGTGGCTGTTTTGGAGCAGATGAGAACTTTTTCAAACGCTAAAAACGTCTGCAGCTAGAAAAGAACAACTCTGTTGGACAACATGCTCTTATTTTGAAAATTACAATAACTTGGTTTCATTTAAAGTGGATTTATACATGTGTGTATTTGTTATTTACAATGATGTTCTTATTGCAAACCTGAAAGTGAATCCTTGGAAAATGACATCATGTGAAATAAAGTTTTGAAGAAATAAAAGCCTGAATGTGTCACAGGAAAAACAAATTAAATAAATAATAAACACATATCGCCGTCTGCAGGATGTTTGTATGCATTTATACATGCCAACATATCCCAGAATTCCCTGGTTTCAGCACCATCATGTTTTAAAAACAACTTTATTCCACAAAAAGGAAATAAATCCAGTAGAAAACATCAAACTAAAGCTTTGTGGGTGATGCTAAAGCTGCTGACGCCCTCTTTTTAGATTTGATTATTATTGAAATATAATCATTACAAACTCTCAGACACAACCACACAATGATGCAAGGCACAGCTCTACACACACAAAACAACGTCTACATGTATAAAAATCTAGAAATCTTTCAGCATCAATGACATTTCAAGGCATTTAACAATCTGGACTCTAGATCAGTAACTATCCTGGAGCAGATTTCCAAATGTCATCAATAAAGGATTTGAGTTCTGAATCCATTCAATGAGGAGAAATACAGTCTGACTTCAATTTCAAACACAGTCAATTCAGATGATCTGTTTTCATTTGGATGCATTTCTTTCTTTTTGGGGACTACGGGCCATTTGATGAATTTCCATAGTTGATCACCTGATGTGTCTGTTATTTTAGATTGATGATACTTTACTGTTAAAGTCATGGTAGAATTGACCTTTAAAGGATTTGTTTACATATTTATCATCACATTTTTCAGTGATTTTTATTTCATCTATGACTAAATTTGGTAGTTTAATTTGAACAATGGAAGACAATCTTCTATTTCTTATTAAATGGATTAAAGCAATTGGAATTTCTCTGCAGGTTTTCTGAAATTCCTTGGTTGAACATTAAATATCAAATTGACTTTTGAAGTCTCTTCATTGAAGAATTTCTCCATTTGAATCAAGAACATCGTTTCCAAAATGATCTTGAGGTCAAACCAATTCTGCTGAAACATTGTCTTCCTGTTTGTGGTCATTACTCTGTTGTTCCACAGGGGGGCGCAGTGAGGCCGAAACTAGGACTACATAGCATTTTCCACTGGAAAAGTACTTGTTGGTGAAATTCTGAAATCTTTAGAGGAAGTTTGGAAATTTCAAAGTCACATCAACCAAAAATCTAATCCAGCGACTTTTTTGAAGATGTTTTTGGGAAAATGAAACCAGAATCAGTCAGGATTAGCTAGAAAGTCTTGAAACATTTGATTCTAAAAGTTCCAACCATTGATTCTAAATCAATCGTCTTCACACCTCCCTAATTATATTCCTGAATTAGTGGAGATTTTCTGATGAAATGGGTCTGATTTCTCCAAATAAATGTATAAATAATTGAGTATTCGTTTAATTCTTTGGATTAATGTGGAATCAAACCTGCAGGAGGCACAGCAGCTGCAGTTACCAGTGACGTCCACGAGAGAAGAAATGTCCATGTCCTTCATGTTGAACGTCTTTCTCTGTCATCCATTCACTTGATTTCTGATTTCATGATCAACATTTCAAGCTGATGTCTTTGTGTCTCAGCCTCCTGGGGGGTATTCCAGGAAGCATGTTTAAACTAGCCTGACTTTAAGCCTGAACTCTGGCTGAAATCCGCCTGAACTTCCTTACTCTGGGTATGTTGGTTCCAGGAGACCAGATATGAGTTGGCGTAATTATGCTCCACTTGGTAACCCTGGGTTCACCTCTCAACATATGCGTTTCAGTCCAGATAACGCTGCGGCATTCCTACAGGCCGACCACAGCGTGTTGTTGTCACAGGGCTGTTGACACATTCAGTGTTGCCAGTCATTGTTTCTTGCCTCTGTGGTCCAGTGAAACCATCTTGAGTTGAGCAGGGTGAGTCAACACTTGGAACTGTCTCTGATTCCACCTCACAGGTGTTCTCTAACAAAGTATCCTGTGATGTCCTGGGAAATGAAGTCTCTTTGGTTTGAAGCAAGTGTCTGTGGTTCCACCTGTACACTTGTCCTCTTGGTGTTTTTACTATGTAGGATCTTGGCAGATTGTGTTTATTTATCACAGTGGCTGCTTCCCACTTGCTGCCTTGCCTAATCCTCACATTTTCCCCATCGTGGAGTTCAGACAGTGTCCTGGTTCTTTGATCAAAGGATTGTTTCTGTCTTTCCTGTCTCCTCACAAGGTCGCATTTTCATGAAGAGCAGGTTGTAACAATGCCTTTGACACAGGTAGTTTTGACTTGAGTCTTCTCCCAAGGAGGAATTGTGCCGGTGAAAGGCCAATCCCATCTAGTGGCGTATTCTGGTATTCCAGCAAGGCTAAGTATGGATCACCACCACTGTCTTGTGCTTTCTTCAACAGGTTTGTTACTGTCTGGACCGCCCTCTCAGCCTGTCCATTTGATTGTGGGAAAGTGGGACTGGAGGTGGTGTGTTTGAAATCCCATACAGTGCTGAAATCCTCCATCTCCTGGCTCACCAGCTGTCTGCCATTGTCTGAGAATAACTCATCAGGCACCCCAAGTCTTGCAAAAATGGACTTGAGTGCAATGCTGATGTGTTTGCTTGTGGTTCCACTCAGTTTAATGATCTTTGGGAACTTTGAAAAACTCAGTATCATTGAAGTGAAACAAATCCACACCTACTTTTTCCCATGCTCTTTCAGGAACTGATGTGGCATAAGTGGCTCTTTGGGATTATTGTCTGTGTGTGTTACATACAGCACAATGAGCCACAACTTCCTCTATCTGCTTAGCCATACCTGGCCAGAACAGTACATCTCGGGCTCTTTCCTTACATTTAACTATTCCCAAGTGTGATTCATGGACTTTTCTGAGCATTTCACTTCTCATTGTGTGTGGAACTACCAACCTTGAGTTCTTGAATATGAGTCCATCCTCATAAGACAGTTCTTCTCTAAAGGTCCAGTATTGGTTGATCTTGTCTGGAAGTTGCCTCTGCTTTTCTGGCCACCCACTCTGAATTGCCTTTTCAACCAGTCTCAGTTCAGGATCTCCTGCTGTTGCATTTCTAAACTTTTCCTCTGACACTGGGAGTTGATGGCTGATGCAGTTAACATCCATCTCTTCATCTATAAGTATTTCTTTGTGTTCATTTAGACACACTCTGCTTAGTGCATCTGCAACATGCATCTCCTTTCCTGGTTTGTATTTAACCTCCAGACTGTACTTTTGCAGCCTCATGAGCATTCTTTGTAGTCTAGCTGGAGCACTGAGGAGTGACTTTGAATCACTTTTAGTGGCTTATGATCACTTTCTACATGGACGTGTCTTCCATATAGGTATTGATGGAACTTCTCACAGCCCAAAACTATAGCCAGCAACTCTTTCTCAATTTGTGCATAACGTTTTTGACAGTAAGTGCCCTGGAGTCATATGCTACCGGTTGTCCTTCCTGAAGTAGCACCGCTCCCAAACCCTCTGAACTTGCATCCACAGACAATGTAACTGGTTTGTTCACATCATAGTACTTCAGTACTGGTGCTTGGCTGACTAGTGCTTTTAGTTTGTCAAAACTCTGTTGCTGCTCTGTTCCCCAATGCCATTCCACGCTTCCTTCCAACTTCCTCAGAGGGGCACTAATGTCTGAAAGGTTAGGGATGAATTTAGGGAGGTATTGCAATAACCCTGTGAACCTCTGGAGTGCAGCTTTATCCTCTGGTGCAGGCATGTTTTGAATGGCTTGGACCTTTTCTGGGTCTGGCTTGAGTCCCTGCTCACTGAGCACATGTCCAATGTAGGTGATTTCTGTCATTCTTATCTTACACTTACTTTTATTCAGTTTCAGATTGATTTTCTGAATGCGTTCTAGCAGTTGCCTCAGTCGACAGTCATGCTGCTCAATGTTCTCTCCCCAAACTAGGATGTCATCTATTACATTGACCACACCCTCTAACCCTTCTAGGTGTCTGGCTATGGATCTCTGGAACACTTCCAGCGCTGAGGAAATGCTGAATGAAAGTCTTTTAAATCGGTATCTGCCAAATGGTGTGTTGAATGTAGACAGGTGAGAGCTTTCTTCATCCAGTTGGATTTGCCAAAATCCATGGTTTGCATCCAAAACTGAAAATATTTGGCATTTGGCATCCCAGCTACGACTTCCTCAATTGTTCTCAGTGGATAATGTTCTCTTTTAATGGCAGCATTCAGGTCTTGTGGGTCAATGCAGATACAAACTTTGTTAGCTTTTGTTACAGTCACCATACTATTTACCCACTCTGTGGGTTCTGTTTGTTTGGTTATTACTCCCAAGCTTTCCATTCTTTTCAGCTCTGTTTCAATTTTGTCTTTGAGAGCAACAGACACTTTCCTGGGTGCATGGATGACTGGACTGTCATCTGGATCTGTCTTGATGTGATGTAGTCCAGGTAAACAGCCTAATCCAGTGAAGAGATCCTCATATTCACTAAGAATGTCACTCTCCGTTTCAAGCACATGTAGTCTTTTGACAAGACCCATTTCCTCACATGACTCTCCTCCCAGAATCGCAGGTGCCTTGTTCTTTATGACTTCAAACTCTATATCATAGTTTTTATCTTTGTACTGACATGTAAACACAATCTTGGTGAATTACACATTTTTGCATAATGATTTTTTCTGTAGCAGGCTTTGCACACTTGTTTATAAGCAGGAAATTTTCTTGGCTCATGCTTGTAGCCACATCTAGAGCAGTTTCCTTGATTTCTCATCTTTATGCTCTGTGACTTTAGTCCATCCTCTTTCTTTCTCTCATGTTGTTTTTGCTTGGTGACTTTATGAACAGGAATTTCAACCTCCTCATGCAGACTTTTGAGCTGACTCCGGCTTAACTCACTGGCTCTACAAATGTCTATTGCTTTTTGTAGCGTGAGGTCAGGTTCTCGTAATAGTCGTCCTCTAACTTGATCATCCGTTATCCCACAAACGACTCTATCCCGTATCATTGAGTCAGGGAGATGCTCAAACTCACAGTCTCATGCTTTTTTTTTTAAATCACTCACAGTTTCTGATTTTCCTTGCAGGCGTGTGAAGAACAGGTGTCTCAAATACGTCACATTTTTTCTTGGCTCACAATGTCGCCTGAACATCTCTTTCATCATATCGTAGTCATCGACATCTCCATAGAAGTCAAAGGTGTTGAATACCTTAATTGCTTCGTCCGCGGCCACGTGCAGGAATGTGGCTCTTTTCACCGCGTCGGACTTTTCCTCGATTCCGCTGGTGACAAGGGAAAGTTCAAATCTCTGGATCCAGACCCTCCAATTTTCCGCTAGATTTCCTTCTAGACCTAGTGAAGTCGGTGGTTTCATCTGCTCCATTTTCTTCCTTTTTTCTGCGAAGTCTGGTAACTTCTGACACCATGTAATATACGACGTGTACGGAGTCAAGTTTTCAGTTTACCGTCTGTTTATTTAGCTGTCTTTTACTGCATCACAACAGTACAACTCAAATCTCACAGCGACACCTGTGGACACAAAATGTATAACAACTCCAATACACTACATAAATAAAGACATTCTGATTTCTGGAGTCACCAGGGAAATGCGTGGTGAAAAAAAAAAGAGAGCCCTGTACTTCACTGAGACAGAGTCGGAGATTTTAATGACGGAGTATGAAGATTATACGTCCATCAAAAAAGTAACACGGCTGCATCATCAAGAGAAAGAGTTTCTGCTTGGAGAAAAATAACAGACAAAGTAAACGTGCGAGTTTCTGATCTTGTTTCCATTTCCTTGTGACGCATATATATATATATATATATATATATATATATATATATATATATATATATATATATATATATATATAAAAAAAAAACGCCCCTCTCACCCTCCGCGGGTGGTTTCTCCTCCAAGCTCGGATCCTCTACCAGAGGCCTGGGAGCTTGAGGGTCCTGCGCAGTATCTTAGCTGTTCCTAGCACTGCGCTTTTCTGGACTGAGAGGTCTGAGGTCTTTCCAGGTATCTGTTGTAGCCACTCCTCCAGCTTGGGGGTTACTGCCCCAAGTGCTCCAATTACCACAGGCACCACTGTCACTTTCACTTTCCAGGCTTTCTCCAGTTCTTCTCTGAGTCCCTGGTATTTCTCCAGTTTCTCATGTTCCTTTTTCCTGATGTTTCCATCGCTTGGCACTGCCAAATCCACCACAACGGCTTTCCTCTGTTCTTTATCCACCACTACAATGTCTGGTTGGTTTGCCATTACCATCCTATCAGTCTGGATCTGGAAGTCCCACAGGATCTTTGCCCTCTCATTCTCTACCACCTTCGGAGGTGTTTCCCATTTTGACCTTGGGGTTTCCAGTTCATATTCTGCACACATGTTCCTGTATATTATTCCAGCCACTTGATTGTGGCGCTACATGTATGCTTTACCTGCCAGCATCTTACATCCTGCAGTTATGTGCTGGATTGTTTCAGGGGCCTCTTTGCACAGCCTACACCTTGGGTCTTGTCTGGTGTGGTAGATCTGAGCCTCTATCGCTCTGGTGCTCAGGGCTTGTTCCTGAGCTGCCAGGATGAGCGCTTCGGTGCTGTCCTGTAGGCCAGCCCTTTCTAGCCATTGGTAGGACTTCTTGATATCAGCCACTTCAGTTATGGTCCGGTGGTACATCCCATGCAGGGGTTTGTCCTCCCATGAGGATCTGTCCTCCAGCACTGTATCCTCTGCTCTCCATTGCCTGAGACATTCACTGAGCACACTGTCATTTGGGGCCTTGAGCTTGATGTACTCATGCATCTTGGATGTTTCATCCTGGATAGTGGCTTCTACACTCACTAGTCCTCGGCCTCCTTCCTTGCGGCTAGCATACAGTCTCAGTGTGCTGGATTTGGGATGGAACCCTCCATGCATGGTGAGGAGCTTTCGTGTTTTAACATCCGTGGTCTGTATCTCTTCCTTTGGCCATCTTATTATTCCTGCAGGGTATCTGATAACGGGCAGTGCGTAGCTGTTTATTGCCCGGGTCTTATTTTTGCCATTGAGCTGGCTTCTCAGGACTTGCCTTACTCGTTGGAGGTATTTAGCTGTTGCAGCTTTCCTTGTTGCCTGCTCCAGGTTGCCATTTGCCTGTGGAATTCCAGAGTACTTGTAGCTGTCCTCAATGTCTGCTATTGTTCCTTCTGGGAGTGAGACCCCTCCTGTGTGGACTACCTTGCCTCTCTTTGTCACCATCCGGCTGCATTTCTCGAGCCCGAATGACATCCCAATGTCAGTACTGTAGATCCTGGTGGTGTGGATCAGGGAGTCAATGTCACGCTCGCTCTTAGCATATAGCTTGATGTCATCCATGTAGAGGAGGTGACTGATGTTGGCCCCATTTCTGAGTCGGTATCCATAGCCAGTCTTGTTGATTATTTGGCTGAGGGGGTTCAGACCTATGCAGAACAGCAGTGGGGACAGAGCATCACATTGGTATATCCCACATTTGATGGACACTTGTGCAAGTGGCTTCCCATTGGCTTCAAGGGTGGTTTTCCACTGCTTCATCGAGTTTCCTATGAAGGCTCTTAGAGTCCTGTTGATGTTGTACAGCTCCAAGCATTCAGTGATCCATGTGTGTGGCATTGAGTCATAGGCCTTCTTGTAATCAATCCAGGCTGTGCACAGGTTGGTGTGTCGTGACTTGCAGTCTTGGGCGACTGTTCTGTCGACCAGGAGTTGGTGTTTGGCTCCTCTGGAGTCTCTACCAATGCCCTTCTGTGTGTTACTCATGAATTGATCCATGTGCCTGTTTATCTTGGTTGCCATAATGCCTGACATGAGCTTCCATGTTGTGGACAGACAGGTTATTGGCCGGTAGTTGGATGGGATTGCACCCTTTGAGGGATCCTTTTGGATCAGGATCGTTCGCCCTTCCGTTTGCCATTCGGGGTGAGTCCCATCCCTAAGCAGCTGGTTCATTTGTGCTGCCAGGCGCTCGTTGAGTGCGGTAAGCTTCTTTAGCCAGTAGGCATGTATCATGTCAGGGCCCGGTGCTGTCCAGTTCTTCATACCTGAGACTCTTTCTTGGATGTCAGCCACTGGGATGGTTACTGGATTCTGTTCAGGGAGGTTGCTATGTTCTTTTCTCAGAGAGACCAGCCACTGGGCATTGGAGTTATGTGCTGTCTCTTTCTCCCATATACTTTTCCAGTACTGTTCAGTTTCCAGCCTTGGTGGGTCTGCTCGGCTGTTTTGACCCTGCCACTGAGCGTACACTTTTGCAGGTTGAGTTGCGAAGAGCCTGTTTATTCGTCTGGCTTCATTGTCTCTTGTGTACCTCTTTAGGCGTCTGCTCAAGGCTAGGAGCCTTTGTTTGGCAGTTTCCAGTGCTTCAGGTATGGACATCTGGCTGTATCTCTTAGGTACTTGCTTTCTCATTGTACCTCTTTGAGCCTCTGTCAGCTTACTCACATCCTTCCGAGTTGCCTTGATTTTGGCCTCTAACCGTTGCTTCCATGGTACTGTTTTCTTCCATGGTTGCTCTTATAGCCAAGCATCTCAAGGATCACTGCTGCTGAAGTGTAAACCAGTTCATTGGTTTCTGTGATGGTTGTGGTAGGAATTGCCCTCAATGCTTCATTCACAATTTCCAGTAGACTTTCAGGCGGTCCATCACTTAACCGTTGTAGCTGGTGTCGGGGTTGCCTAGTGTTCATTGTAGACATGATCTTGTCTTTCAGGTCAGTTGCTGCCTCGCTCAGTGTAATTGTGGTTGTTGGGGCTGTGTACCCAATCTCAGGGTGGGAGTGTGGTATAACCTCCTCTCTGACCTGTTGTTGTGGCTCTCCCGTGGCATTGTATTGTATTGCTTCAATCTCAAGTTGTGATAGGAGTTGCCGTTTGTGGATGTTAGAGCACTGGGCTACCAGTTGTTTGGCAGTTAGCCCTGATTGTGGGTTTCGAAGCATCCATTCATTCCACATTCTCTGCATGTAACCCCTCTGGGTGGGATTACTTGAGTAGTAGCATTGTAACGAACCTTGTTCTCACATCTAGTCCATTTCCGTATTGTTCCAGTAGCACACTTTCCATCAGGGTGCTCTGGTCCCTCAGCACCTGACGCAGACCTTGTTTGGCCGGGTGACGTCTGAGCCGGCATGACATGTGGTTCATTGTCTCACATGTTGTGAGGTAGGCTGTGTTGTGTGTGTTGTGAGGGTCTTGCCCAAGGACCTTCACTGGGTAATTGCCCCATTTCCATTGTCATGGTAATTGCAACAATTGGTAATTGTTCATTCCGCCCTGGGAATCGAACCCGGGTTTCCTGCATGACAGTCCTGCACCTTACCAACCGAGCTTCCATGTTGTGGAGAGACAGGTTATTGGCCGGTAGTTGGATGGGACTGCACCCTTTAAGGCAGGGGTCGGGAACCTTTTTGGCCAGGAGAGCCATAAACGCCACATATTTTTAAATGTAATTTCGAAAGAGCCATACAATAATGTAGTGTCCCTTTCCCACACTAAGGCACGGAGACTTAACCTCTTTTAGGGTTCTTTATTCTGGTTACTGTAGACCACAACAAACGCCGTACAATCAATTCAGCAACTCCTGAATCTCTCTCGCCGAGACGAGAGCGCTTCTCCCAATTTTATATTCCCCCGTCCTGCTCCAGCCCTCCCATTTCCTTATTCGGCCCATGGCTGAACCCCATTGCTCCAAACTCCCTAACAACAGGCTGAGCGACAGAACTGAGGGCCAATCAGATCTCTGCTTGAACGATGCGTTCCATGAACTCCAGAACTTTTAACGCGGCCCAACAGCCAAGTTAAACTCAGTCCGCGACAATATGTTTAAAACTAAATATACAAGTGAATGTGTGCATTTGATGTAATTTCAACATTTTTAAAGTCCAATAAGTCTGTGGATTCTTTTTAATAACATTGTTATACTGTTGCTAATAAATGATGAGTATTTCTCGTGGTGGTTTTGCTGATGGTCTAGTCTGGTTGATCCGTGGTGAGTTTCTGCTTCATGCAGGCGTTGAGACTTTAAACGTGATCGTAGGTCTGAATGTTCTTTAGATGTGAGACAGACATGGAACCAAACACACACACCCACGCTGCAGGAGTGACGGGCAGCAGGTTTACGTTTTTACCATCTCTGCGCGATTCACCTGCTGCCGGTCCCCCCCACCCCCACCCCCACCCCCTCTGCTTTCTTCCTCACACATCCCGTCCCCAAAACTGCGCGCTCTTCCTCAGGGAGGCAATTCAAAGGTTTCCGGCTGGTACAAACTCTGTGAAATAATAGATAACAGTAAACTGATAGTTTTTTCTCCAAGCACCGCTACTACTGCGCGCCTCTGGCATCGCATCGCGCCCGAGAAGGACTGGTCTAATGAAAAAAAAAAAGTATAATTAAGGATTTGTCTGCGAGCCACATGTGACCATCAAAAGAGCCATAAATGGCTCGCGAGCCATAGGTTCCCGACCCCTGCTTTAAGGGATCCTTCTGGATCAGGATCGTTTGCCCTTCCGTTAGCCATTCGGGGTGAGTCCCATCTCTTAGCAGCTGGTTCATTTGTGCTGCCAGGCGCTCGTGGAGTGCGGTAAGCTCCTTTAGCCAGTAGGCATGTATCATGTCAGGGCCCGGTGCTGTCCAGTTCTTCATACCTGAGACTCTTTCTTGGATGTCTGCCACTGTGATGGTTACTGGATTCTGTTCAGGGAGGTTGCTATGTTCTTTTCTCAGAGAGACCAGCCACTGAGCATTGCTGTTATGTGCTGTCTCTTTCTCCCATATACTTTTCCAGTACTGTTCAGTTTCCAGCCTTGGGGGGTCTGCTCGGCTGTTTTGACCCTGCCACTGAGCGTACACTTTTGCAGGTTGAGTTGCGAAGAGCCTGTTTATTCGTCTGGGTTCATTGTCTCTTGTGTACCTCTTTAGGCGGCTGCTCAAGGCTAGGAGCCTTTGTTTGGCAGTTTCCAATGCTTCAGGTATGGACATCTGGCTGTATCTCTTAGGTACTTGCTTTCTCATTGTACCTCTTTGAGCCTCTGTCAGCCTACTCACATCCTTCCGAGTTGCCTTGATTTTAGCCTCTAACCGTTGCTTCCATGGTGGGTACTGTTTTCTTCCATGGTTGCTCTTATAGCCAAGCATCTCAAGGATCACTGCTGCTGAAGTGTAAACCAGTTCATTGGTTTTTGTGATGGTTGTGGTAGGAATTGCCCTCAATGCTACATTCACAGTTTCCAGTAGACTTTCAGGCGGTACATCACTTAACCGTTGTAGCTGGTGTCGGGGTTGCCTAGTCTTCATTGTAGACATGATCTTGTCTTTCAGGTCAGTTGCTGCCTCGCTCAGCGGAATTGTGGTTGTTGGGGCTGTGTACCCAATCTCATGGTGGGAGTGTGGTATAACCTCCTCTCTGACCTGTTCTGGCTCTCCTGTGGCATTGTATTGTATCGCTTCAATCTCAAGTTGTGATAGGAGTTGCCGTTTGTGGATGTTAGTACGCTGGGCTACCAGTTGTTTGGCAGTTAGCCTTGATTGTGGGTTTCGAAGCATCCATTCATTCCACATTCTCTGCATGTAACCCCTCTGGGTGGGATTACTCGAGTAGTAGCATTCTAACAGAACCTTGTTTTCACATCTAGTCCATTTCCGTCTTGTTCCAGTAGCCCACATTCCATCAGGGTGCTCTGGTCCCTCAGCACCTGACGCAGACCTTGTTTGGCCGGGCGACGTCTGAGCCGGCATGACATGTGGTTCATTGTCTCTCATGTTGTGAGGTAGGCATTAGCGTTAAGGGTCTTGCCCAAGGACCTTCACTGGGTGATGTTAATTGCCCGTCATTGTTATGGTAATTGCCTCATTTCCATGGTAATTGCCCCATTTCTGTTGCCATTTTTTCCATTACCATTAATTGTTCATTCCGCCCTGGGAATCGAACCCGGGTTTCCTGCATGACAGTCCTGCACTTTACCAACCGCAGGACTGTATGTGTGTATATATATATATATATATATATATATATATATATATATGAAAGAAAGAAAGAAAGAAAGAAAGAGTAAGTAGTGCAAAGAGTAGTCCAGTAGGTAATGTCCAGGGTGAGTAGGGTCGGCAGCTATCCGGCCTGCCCGTCCCCGGGTTCTGGAGACATATAGTTCCTGGACAGATGGGAGGCTGCAGCCGATCACCTTCTCTGCTGAGCGCACAATACGCTGTATTCTGTACATTTAAAAAATTCCACAGTGTCAAAGGTTCTTATAGCCTTGGGGTTGGAAGAATATTTCATTGCTTTGATATATTGGTTTAACTCAATCATAAAAAGTTTGAATAAGGGCTTTTTTTCAGAAAATTTGCATTTATGTATGTGGAATTTGGCTAGTATTATCAAAAGGTTAATTAAATAATATTCCCTTTTTAGTGAATATTAACACTATAATAACCAAATATAAATACTTATAATTTTTATAAATATTATTTATAATTTTTATAAATAATATATCCTTGTATACCAAATCAAATTTTTCATAAATTTTACATCGAACAAAGGAGGTAAAATCTTTCCAAAAAATTGCTGTTGGGGGGTATTTCCAGAAAAGATGTATAATTGTTTAAGTGTCTAATTTACAGAAGGTGCAGTTTTAATCAATGTCTATATGAAATGAGGATTAGGCTGCAGCATCTGTGAAGAAGTTTAAAACAAACATCCCGGGGTTTATTTGAAATAAAATATTTGGAGGACAAAGTCCAAACTTTCTTCCATTCAATATCTGGGGCAAATTTTCTCCAATAGTGGGTCACATAGGGAACAACTGCAATATCTTTCTGAAACAGTGATCTTGTTTTTTTATTTCTTGTAGATGTTCTAGTAGTAAAGCAGGTTTACCAATATTGGTTTCAAATAAAGAGACTGAATGTGAGGGTAAAGGGTGAACAAGACCTTTAAATAACATTATAATGCCTTCAGGAAAAGCATCCATGACTATTGCTAACTCTTTGGGGGTAACTGGAATATTACAAGTGGTTAAAAATTGATTGTATGACATTAAACACCCTCCTGAGTTAAAAAGTTGATTTACATAGAGTATATTATTTTGAAACCAGTAAGGGAAGAATTTAGATTTATTTTTGTACAAAATATTAGTATTATTCCAGATATAAAAGCTGTGAGGAGAAAATGAATGTTTATAGATTAGAGACCAGGCCAGAAGCATTTGTTTGTGAAAATTTGCTAATTTAATGGGCAACTTTGGAATGTTATAGTTAGATTGGAGAAGAAAAGGGAGTCCACCGATTTTAGAAAATAAATAGTATGGAATAAAATTCCATAAGGAATCTGGGTTGCTAAGAAATTTCTTAATCCAATTGATTTTAAAGGTGTAATTTAAGGTGAAATCTAAGACATTAAGACCTCCTGAGTCTATTGTGTTCAAAAGCACTTTATCTTTAATGTAGTGAGTTTTATTTTTCCAAATAAATTTTTAAAGCATTTTATCAATAGTTTTACATGTGGATGCGTTAACATTGAGGGCAAGTGCTGGATATGTTAATCTGGAGATTCCTTCAGCTTTGGACAGTAAAGTTCTTCCTCTTAAAGTGACGTCCCTCTGAAGCCAGCGGTTAAATCTCTTTTTGGTCTTTTCAATTATGGGATTAAAATTGAGGTTGCATCTATCCTCTGTGTTTTTAGAAATCATAATTCCAAGATAAGTAATTTGTGATTTTACAGGTATACCATGTAAAACTGAGTGAGTGCATGTTGAAATAGGTCAAAGTTCACATTTATTTATATTAAGTTTAAGGCCAGAAGCTTCTGAGAATTTATGAATAAGGTTGATTACAACGGGAATTTGATCTGAATTTTTCAGAAAAAGAGTGGTATCGTCAGCAAATTGACTTATAAGAATGTGTTTATCAGCGACTGAAATGCCGTTTATGTTATTTTCCTGGATGAAAGCTGCAAGCAGTTGTGCTGCTAGCATGAATAAATAAGGGCTCACTGGACAGCCTTGGCGTGCCCCCCTACCCACCTGAAATCTTGGAGACGTACCATATTTAAGTTTGATTGTACTGTTAGAATTATTGTAGAGAGTTTTAATAGCTTTTATAAAAAATGGTCCAAACCCAAATTTTTCCAAAGATCGATAAATGAATTCATGTTCCAGGCAATCAAAGGCTTTATAAAAGTCCAAAAACAAAATAAAACTATTCTCATTTATTAGTTCGGAATAATCCAATAAATCCAAAACTAATCTGATGTTATTAGTAATGTGTCTATTTGACATGAATCCTGATTGGGATTCGTCTATAATAGATGTTAAGGTTTGTTTAATTCGTTTGGCTAAAATTAGAGCTAATATTTTATAGTCATTATTAGAGGACGGCCAAAGAGGAGATATATGGATGTCTTAACAGAGGACATGAAGTTGGCTAACGTTAGGGTAGAAGATGTTCATGATAGAGTGAGGTGGAAAAGGATGATTCGCTGTGGCGACCCCTGATGGGAAAAGCCGAAAGAGAAAGAAGAATTTTATAGTCATTATTAAGTAACGAGATAGGTCTCCAGTTATCAATTTGAAGTTTATTCTTATTAGGTTTGGGTATCAGTGATATAATACCTTGTGTTAGAGTAGGGGGTAGTTTTCCCAGATTAATACTTTCAGTGAGCATCTCAAGGATAAAAGGACTAAGTTCTGTTGAAAAGTTTTTGTAAAATTCACTTGACAATCCATCATTACAGGAGATTTGTTCTTTTTTAGAATCATTATAGCATCTTGCACTTCCTCTAGGGTTATACTGGCATCACAGAGTTTTTTATGTGTTTCACTGATAATCTTACAATGTTTAATAGAATCTAGCAGCTCACACGCTTTAATTTCTGAGTAATTAGAGGAGTAAAGTTTGTTGTAAAAGTCAGAGCAAAAAGAGCCAAGAATTTTATGATCTGTTTCAATTTTGTTGTTAATTTGAAGAGAATCCAGAGAGTTATTGCTGAAATTAGAATTTTCTAGACCAAAAAAATAGGAAGAACATTGTTCCCCTTCTTCCATCCACTTTCCTTAGATCTTATAAATGCACTTTGTGTTTTCCTTTTATACATTTCTTCTAGTTTGTTCTGATATTCACCAAGTCCTATCAACTCATTTTCAGTGATGTTCTCACTGCTTTTATTAGACAAGGCAGCAATTTTAAACTCAAACTCAAACTTTATTTATTTATATAGCGCCTTTCATTTCAGTTAAAAACACAAAGCGCTTAACATAAAAGCAAATAAAACAGTCAAAAAACCCGAAAATTGTTAAAAACAGCAAACAAAGGACAATCACACAAAGATGGGATCCCTCCCTCACCACCCCCCACGCCACCCACACCCACACCCCACCCACCCACCCACCCACCCAGTTCCCCCAGTAGAACCCTGAACAGAAACAAAGAACTGCAGCTAAAAGAAGGTCTGGCTTGGTACTGCTGTGAGGAAACGATATGATGGGGATCCATTTATTCCAAGGCCCAGCCGGACCACAGGGGTCACTACCACAGCGCCCGCCCAGCACAGAGCAGCCCAGGGCCCACTCCATGGCTATTAGACCACAGAGCGGGACCCCAGCCCGCCCAACCAGAATGGGCACTGCAGCAATAGCACCCCCTACAGGTCAAGCCGGTGGTGCCCCAGAAAAATGGATCCCCAAGAGGAAACACTGGAGTTAAAAACATCAGAATAAAAATTATCATAAAATAACAACACTAAAGATCGAAAAAAGATAAAAAATAAAATAAGATTTAAAAATGTTAGTATTTAAAAAATAAAATACGTAAACTGATTAAAACATAACCTACGTATCATTGGTAAAATAACAATAAAAAGAATAGTATATTAAAAACAGAGATAATAATAGTCCTTACAAATAAATAAATGAATAAATACGTAAATAAATAAATAAATTAATGAATAGATAGATAAAAAATAAAAAAGACACAGGAAATAATCAAAGTCATGTAAAAGCCAGACTAAAAAGGTGGGTCTTGAGCCTCTTCTTAAAAACATCTACAGTCTCTGCGGCCCTGAGGCTCTCTGGCAGGCCGTTCCACAGGCGAGGGCCGTAATGGCAGAATGAAGCCTCACCATGTGTCTTGGTCCTCACCTTAGGGACAACCAAGAGGCCAGTGCCAGAGGACCTCAGGGTCCGCGAGGGTTCGTATTTTAAAATAACATCATTTAAATAAGAAGGCCCAAGACCATTAAAACATTTGTAAACCATTAAAATAACTTTAAAATCAATCCTGAAACGCACAGGGAGCCAATGCAGCGACTTTAAAATAGGTGTAATGTGTTCCCGCCCCCTGGTCCTCGTCAGAACTCGTGCAGCAGAGTTCTGCAATAGTTGCAGATTTGAGATTGACTTTTTGGGTAAACCAGAGAGCAGGGCATTACAATAATCTAAACGACTAAAAATAAAAGCATGCATTAGGACCTCTGTGCTGGCAAGAGAGAGGAACGGGTGGACTCTGGCAATGTTCTTAAGATGGTAAAACCCTGTTTTCACAACATTTCTGATGTGAGGAATAAAATTCAGCTCAGAGTGAAAAAGTACGCCCAGGTTTCTCACACACTGAGAAGACTTAAAATTCCTAAGTTTGGGTAAAATAATCTCTCTCTTGTCTTCAGGACCAATGATTAAAACTTCAGTTTTGTCCTGGTTGAGCTGTAAGAAGTTTTCTGCCATTAAAGCAAAGTTCGTTTTCCTCTTTCCTTCTAAGTTTTGCTAATTTACTACTATAAGATCTCATAAATTTCCCAATATCAATTTAATAATTCCCATTTAGGGCTGAATAGTTTTGATGCAGTAGCTTCTTCCCAGTATGATTGGATAATTTTTCTTGTCAGTTCTATTACAGTGTTGTGGGACAGAAGACTGTTATTTATTTTCCAGCAAACAGCCCTGGGAATGTTGGACATTGGGGAGAGAGTTAACTTTAGGGTGACTATGGTCAGAAAAGGGAGCTGGATGAGAATTCACATCAACATTAGTGACATTCATTATTTTAGATGTCAGCCAGTAATCAATCCGAGATTGTTTAGAATAATCTTTGGTGTGCCAAGTAAATGATTTTAACGAAGGGAATTTTGCTCTAAAAGCATCCACAACTTCAAATTTATCCATGAAATGTTCTAAATACTTATTGTTTGGATTCGTTTTTTTAGGAGGGTGTCTATCTAAGGTTTTGTCATTAACAACATTGAAATCACCACCAAAAATCAAAAAGGCCTCAGGATATTTTTAAAGCCAGAAATTAATGTTTTCATCCCATAAATCAAATAACTGACTGTTTTCCAAAGGAGAGTTGTAGCCATATACATTAGAAATGATCAGCACATTCTGGGAGATTAACAGCACCATAATAATCAAATGCCCATTAGGGTCACTGTAGTGATGGAGGATTTCCACAAGAAATGTATCTTTTAGAATCAAAACACCAGCCATTTTATTAGAACCATGAGCTCCCCATAATTCTTTACCCCACTGACTTTTCCAAAAGTTTAAATCTTCTTTTGTGCTATGAGACTCCTGAATAAAACAAAAATCACATTTAAATTGTTTAATGAACAAAAAAACTGCTTTGCGTTTCAAAATATTTCTTAAACCCTTGGCATTAAAAGAAAGAAACGATAAAGACATGAACAGTAGAACAAATTCTCAACAGAGAACAATAAGGAGAAATGTGAACTTCAGAAGAGTGCTTCTTACTTAAAGAAACACTTTAGAACTCGAGCTTCACTTACTCAGAATATTAACATGTTTAAAGCCTAATAATGTCATTAAAAACTAAGTGACGTGATTAGTCACATTTTAACAACCAAGGACAAGATAGGAAGCTATAAACTAAGTTTTGCAGACACCTTGAAATGTTTTCTACCAGAAAGTAGTCAGAGTGGTGTCCCACATCATCCTCAGGGTGGTCACATGGTGACGGTTAGGTGGATGGGGGCAGGAACAACTCGGTGCCGTTGGCGAGGCGCGTCCAGCAACAAAGTAAGCCGTGTTGCCTTCAGCCCGAGCATCTCTCACCAGCGTTTCTCCCGGTCAGAAGCAATGAGGTCTTCAGAGAACCGCATGTTGTTTTCTTTCAGGTATCTGGACTTTTTGGCTGCTTTCCAGAGAGCATCTCTCAGGGCATGGGAGGAAAATTGGAGGATGATGTTCCGTGGCGTGGTTCTATTAATGTCCCTCCTTCCAAGTCTGTGCACGATGTCGAGTCCTTCATTTACCTTGATGTTTTCATCCAGTAGGGTTTTCTGGCAGATGCTGATGACTTTAGCTTCACATCTTCGGTGTTGTTTTCTGGAACCCCGGCCAGCCGCAGGTTCCATCTTCCAGAATAACGCTCCAGCTCTTCAATGCGACTTTCACAGGACCGCATGCGCTGGTCCCCCATTTTAACTTTGGTGTCCACCTCCTTCATTTTAGTTTTCATTTCCTTCAGTTCCTCCAAAAGGAAATCAATGTTTTTTTCAGACCCTCCATTTTCATACAGTTCTCCCCCACCATCTTCTCAGTGGAGTCAGATCTTGAGTTAATGAGGCAAGAGAGTTTGGGAACAGTGCCTTCAGGATCTTGGATTTCAGAAGCTTTACTTTTTTTCAGAAGTGGGGACTTCAGTGGCGTATCAGGGAGGGGGGTCAGAGTGAAGTCGTCAGCTTCCATCCAGTCATCTGTTGCAGCTGCTTGGTTAGCATAGTTGTGTGCGTCTATAACACAGCCTTTTGT
>NC_136238.1:2872500-2950000 GCF_053564925.1 Oryzias latipes
AATCAAACCTGCAGGAGGCACAGCAGCTGCAGTTACCGGTGACTGCCACGAGAGGGCGCCAAACAGCTGCATATTCAAATCTGCTGCCTGGAACAAACGTCAACACTTTCCATTCAACGACCGACAAGAAGAGCATTTCAAATCTATCCAAATACCTTCTGGACTGAGAGACTCTGGTGGTTGTGAAGTAATTTAGAGAAATGTTTTTGTTTTTTCTACTTTTTTATTTAGGTTCTATCAATTTGTAGGTAGATAGAAGCCTTGGCTTCACCAGACACCTTTTTCTGCTCATGTTGTTCAATGTTTATGTTGATGTTTTAAGTTTGTGTGTTTAAAAAACAACAACATAAATGTCTCTCTCTCTCTCTCTCTCTCTCTCTCTCTCTCTCTTTAACAAAGTTCCCGCCTTTCTGCCTCACCCAATCTGAGGATTTTTCTGCAGTGTGTTGATCTGGAAACTATTTTATTTTGAAAAAAACAGACATGCTTCTTAATTATTAATTATTATTATCAATTATTTCTGATTTCATGCTGAACATTTCAAGCTGATGTCTTTGTGTCTCAGCCTCCAGAAGGTTTCAGCACCACCATCCGGACAGCTCCCACTGCATGTTCTCCTTTAAACCCAGCCGGGCTCCAACCAAGAGTTTGGGAAGAAATCAGGAGAAACTGGAGAACGGAGGAGGAGATCTGAGGATCTCTGCAGAGAGAAGGTGTGGAGAAAAGACAGACGTGCAATGTAGCCAGTTCTCTGACCGAGTCCTCATGAGAGACACGCTACATGTGTCAAGCAGGACAGACGTGGGATTAAAGGGGAGGAGGAACAGAACTGAAGATCAAAGTTAGCAGATAGTTAGAATGTGGCCACATACCCCTGTAAAATTTGGTAGTTGCACCTCTGGGTATAAATGTGTTATTTCTACAAGTTGACAAAGAACTTTTCCAAACATCTCATCAGAAAAAATCATTTCTAAACATTTCTCTAAAGAAGAGGTGATTGAATGAAGGTAGAATTTCATTAAATTTTCTATTTACCAAAAAATAAAAGACATTCATTTTAAAATAATTAGTGATGTTTACCCATCCAAGGAACTTTTGAAAGTTCGTTTTGGGTTTGAAGAAAATGACTGCAGTTTTAGTTTCAATGACATTGAGACTGTGGATCATTTATTCTTTAACTGTGGAGTTATAAAAACATTCTGGGAAGAGTTCTGCTTTTGGAATTATTCCTAAATTGCAATGTCAGTTCATTTAGATGGAAAAAATGTTTTATTCGGGGTGGTATCATCTAATAGAGCAGAAAATATTGTTCTTAATGTCCTGATTCTATCCTGCACAAGGCTGTTTTTGAGGCGCTAAAACAACACAGCGTAGAGGAGAAGTACATCAACATCCTGAAAGAGACATATGATGGAGGCACTGCTTAGGTTCGGAACGAGTCACTTAGCCGAAAGATTAAGATCATGAAGGGAGTGCGACAAGGAGACACCTTGTCACCAGGGATGTTCACAGCAGCGTTGGAAGAAATATTCAGGAGAATGGAAGCTGAAGCGGGAATTAACATCAATGGAGAGAGGATGAACAACCTGAGATTTGCAGATGATATCATCTTATTTGCAGAAAAGGAAGAGGATCTCAGCAAGCTGCTCAACGATCTGAACAAGGAAGGGAGAAAGGATGGCAGGAAAATGAACAAAAAGAAAACCAAAATCATGTGCAAAGAAATAGTAAGGAAAAGGAAAAGGAAAGGAATAATTGTGGATGGAGAACAACTGGAGGAGGTGGATGAGTATAAGTATTTGGGAAGACTGCTAACACCAGGAAATGAGATGGTGAAAGAAATAGACGAGAGAGTAACATCCGCTTGGAAGAGATTCGGACAGTACAGCACGTTTCTGAGAGATCAAGAAATGCCCATGAGTCTCAAGAGGAAGATCATGAACACTGTCATACTGCCATCAATGACGTGTGGAGCTGAGACATGGTCACTTACCAACCGTCAAAGAGAGAAACTGGCAATCATCCAGAGGAGCATGGAACGATCAATGCTGGGAGTTACATGGAGAGATAAGGTCAGGAACGAAGACTTAAGATCAAGAACAGGGGTGAAGGATGTCATCGAGAAAGTGATTGAAGCCAAATGCAAGTGGGCAGGACATGTAGCCCGAATGAAGAACCACGAATGGGCTAAGAAAACAACAGAACGGACTCTGTGGGACAGGAAGAGAGGAAGGGGAAGACCGAAGAAAAGATGGAGAGATGACATCGAGCAGAAGGCAGGCAGCATGTGGACCCAGAGTGCCCAAAACCGTGATGAGTGGAGTAAGATGTGGAGGCCATCCACTGGCAGTGGCGTGACAGGCTGATGATGATGATGATGATGATTTCCTGATATTGCACGACAGAAAACCTGGAATGTTCTGGACTTCTGCATCTATCTGACACAGCTCTGTCACCAGCTTGTTGTCGGGAAGATTTCCATTTCCTGGAGAAATCCAAACCAGCAGAATGGTTCAAATCGTGGAATCCTCCAAAACTGTGACGGTACATTTCTCCAGCAGATGTCATTGTTCTTTGTTGGACTAAAGTCTTGAAAATCTCCATGTTTTTTGGTCCAATCAGAGCTAAAAGCTCCAGAGATGGTTCTGATTTTCACTCCTCCCTGTTTCTCCATCTCAGCTTCTTCTTCTTCCTCCAGTAAATCTGGGAACTTCTCTGTTCTTCTAGAGGCTTTTCTAATGTCAGACGGCGTTCATTCAAACCCATTTAGAGCTGAAAGTTCTCCTCTATGCTGATGACTCTTTGCTGTCTTCAGCTAAAGTCATCATGGAGACTGGGAGAAGGTCCTCTGTCTTTCACCTGGAATGAGGAGATCAGGAGACTTGGTGGTGGAATGAAGACGTTCAGGAGTGAAAAAGTGGGAGAGGACAGAAGACATGTGTCCTCTTCACAAACAAACTCAAACTCTCACAGATCAGACGTTTCTTCTAGTCGTCCTCCAGGTCTGCTCACATCTCAGGAGGATCTTCTTCTTCTTCTCAGATCTTCTTCATGGTTTCATGGAGACTGTGATCAGATGGGTGGAGAAAGTCGTCTCCACCCTCCTGGAGGAGAAGCTGCAGATCCTAGAACCTCCAACAGACTCCCAGCTGATGAAACGGCCTCTTTAGCAGAGAGCAGAACGTTGATCTGATCTGTTGGAACCCACTCCATCCTGAAGCTGCTGAGTTCCTGTCCACCAGGGGGCAGCACTCCTTCATTCCAGCTGCAGGAAACCTTGATGTTCTGCAGAATCTGCAGCCGTTCAAACACTTCCTGTTACTGAGGAACAAAGACGTCATTCAGGAATGTGGTTCTGCTGCAGAACATTCTTCCAGACTAAAGCAGAGAAAAAGTCCCACAGAGCATCTGGAAGATCCACATTCTTTCAGTCAGAGCTGCTCTCAGGCTCAGACTCTGGTTCCAAACAGTCTGAATGTGGATGTTTGTGTCAGCAGTAAAGAGGTCAGAGGTCAGAGCAGAGCTGTCAGTCAACAATGTGATCAGAAAAGATGGAAACATTCCCAGAGAATCTAGGAATGTTCCATCAAATCAGAACAATGTTGATGTCTGCAGATCAATTCCTAAAAGCTGATGATGTGTTTGAGCTGAAAGGAACATTTCTGCTTTGAACAGACGACCATGAAGGCATCAGAGCTCCTGCTCCAAACTCCAACATGTGATGCAACAAGCTGACAGTTGATCTGACAGCAAAGGAATGGATGAGGAAGACAGACGAGGAGGAAAGTCTCTGCAGAGCTGAAAGAGCACAGGAAGAGAAAACAGACTCAGGTGGTTGGAGGAAGATCAGCAGGTATGAGGTGGAGAAGAGAAACACCTGAAGATCCTGATCCTTGGAGGGAAAACAGACATTTGGAGCTTTGGAGAGATCAGTGGGACTCTTTTTCTAAACTTCCTGCAGTCATCAAAGTGTCAAACTAAAGTGTTTTTCTGCTCCTCACATCTTTCTCTCTGTTGGAATCTGTCAGAGTTTTTCCTGGAAGCTCTGACAGATCTGGAAGATCCACATTCTTTCACTTTGAGCTTTTCTTTGGGATCAAATCTCTGCCTCCAACGGCTGTTCTGACTGATGATCAGAAGGAGCTGTTTCCAGGAAATAGTCAGGCCCCTCCCTTCAGCTCCATCAGGAGTTTCTGCTTCAGTGTCAGTAGATGACAGATGAGGGGGGGTCATGCACGTCTGGAAGGGGGAGAACAGAAAGCAGAAGGTCACATGACCTTCACTGACATCAACTATCTGTCAATCTGACAGCTTGAAGCTCCGCCCCTCCTCCCAGTGACTAGCAGGTTCCTGGTTGAGGCTGCTCCAGCTGCTGCCCCGCCCACCTGTGCTGCCCCGCCTCCATCCAGGTGGACTCTTCCTGGTTGTGAGTCAGTGATCAGTGCTGCAGCTGCGTTGACACGGTGAGGGAGACTCTTCTTCCTCTTCATCTCTTTGCAGAAACTGAAGTGAGTTTGTTTCTGGAACTTTGTCTTCACTAACTTGACTGTTTGTTTCTGAATGTTTGGAGAAGATCTTCTTCTTTCTCTGCAAACTCTCCTCCCTCTGCTGTTTCCAAAGCTTCATCATTGTTGGATCAACAACATGGAGGACTCTTCTTCATCACCTCAACAACAATCAGCTGATGCTTGTTGGCTTTTTTTCATTTCTGACTCCAAACCTTCCTGTTCTCCTCCATCCAGTCTGTGGGAGAACTCCTTCCTAAAGTAATAGATTACACTTCCAGGTAACAGAGTCCTATTTCCTCCTTCCATGTTCAGGAACTCTGGGATTCCATCAGACCAACAAGCTAGAATAGAAATGTTTGGAGCAGAGAGACCATGAGGCCTTAGTGGATGAAAACAAAGATTTTTCTGCTTTTCTTCAACTATCAATTCTATTTTTCAGATCATCTTCAATGATTTTGCTGTTAGTCTTCATAGACTCTAAACTTTAGTTGTTGTCTTCCTCATGGTGTGGTTTGTGTGTTTTTGGATAGAGTTGTGTCTAGTTTTTCTAGTTCAGTCATTTGAACTTTAGGACAGAGAATTGGAGCCACCATCAAAATAACAAAGAAATACATTTATCAGAATAAAGTCCTACAATTCTGACTTTTGTCTCATAATTCTCCAACTTTCTTTGTGTAGAATGACCACTTTGTCTCCTAAATGTCTAACTTTCTTCTTGTAAATGTGTAGTTTTCTTCTTAAGGCGGTCCTAGTTCTCCGTGGTAGAACCTGCTTTAATGAAAGCGTTTGTTCCTGAGGCTCACAGGCCTGTAGTTCTGTCTGAGACCACCTCCACAGACGGGTCAGAGAGCGGTTCCTGGTCCAGAACAGGATCCACTTGGGTGGATTCAGACTGAACATTTGATCCAGATTATCAGGAAACAAACTCTGGTTCACTTTAAACCAAATGTGTCCAGTCTGAACACAGCCTCAGTTTTCTTTTCATGGACTAAACTCACTTCAGCTGAATTCTGATCCTCCGATTGTGTTTCCATTGTTTCCACTTTACCAGAAATAAACTTTATGATTAGAAATCTTCATGAAACCAAATCATCCTTCATAGAAATTAGAACAACTCTGTGGAAAAGTTTTTCTTCTGCAGCTGTTCTAAAGAAACTAAAAAGTAACTCAGGACTCATGTTACAGTTTTCAGAGAGTAATCCTGTAAGGTAATGGATAATGGATTACTTTAGAACAATTACGCTGTAACTCTTTCCAGTTCAGAGGTTCAACAGTGGAATCAAAGTCTCTGTTGGAGCTTTGAGAGGAAGAATTCATGTCTTTCTTTCTTTTCTCCTCATTCTTTGATTTCTGTCTGTTTTTCTTGATGCTTCATGTTTCCTGAAGTGTAGAAACAGGAAGTTTGTTGTTTCGGTGTCAAAGTGACTGAATGGAAATGTTGCTGCTGCAGCTCCATGTCTCCACCTGCTGGAGGGAGAGCAGAAGTGCAGCAGCTGATGGCAGCTTCCTCTGATGATGAGGAGGGTTTCCTCTGCAGGTGAAGGTGTGTGTGAGCTGATGTGGATCCAGTGAATCCAGCAGCATGGATCAGGGGGAGGAGCCACAGGAGGGAGCCCCTCCCTCTAAAAGCAGAGATGGTAACCATGACAACCAGAGCAAAGCTCAGAGGTGAGATGAACATCTCCAACTGTCCATGATCTTCTCCATGTCAGAGCTCAGGACTCACACCAGCAACCTGCATTCTTCACAGGAACCAACCTGGACCTAGACCTGAACCTGGACTTGAATCTGGATTTAGACCTGGATCTGGATCCAGCAGTGTTTCCTTCAGGAGTGACGATTCAAAATATTATCCTCCAGACTTCAAGGACATCCATCCAGGAATGGAACAGTAAGTGTTTGTCAGAGTTAAAGGATTCTGGATTCTAGTTCAGATGATCTGTAGTTTTCAGATGAAGGACTTGAGGTCTGGTTCAGTTCTGGATCTCTCTGATCAGACTCACTTGGAGCATCATGTGTGTGATGAGATCTTTTCAGTTGAGTCTTCTGAGAGTCTCTGAGAGACATCAGAGATGTTGGAGAAGAAAACATGTTGACTGCTGACTCTGACTGACAGCAGCTCCAGTCTGATTCCAACCAAATCAGGAGAAAAGTTCCAGTTTTCTCTGCTTTGCTAGATTTTCTTGGTGGAAATGTCTGACTTTGGTTTCATAGTGTGGCTGATTTCTCCAAGTCTGACAAACACAGTTGTTGCTGATGTCATTGGCGTGTATTTCTGTGCGTCCAGCACAAACAGTGATAGAAATTCACGTTGGAACATTGAATCCGTGCAGCCAAGATGCACATTGCTGCATTGCTGCAGGTATTCTGTCCCAGGCTAAATGTTGTCAGTGGCATGGATTTAAGGTTCAAGTCCCGTTAGCCGTCACTCCTAGGTGTGTGGAGTGTGTTCCTGCTGTTGGCTCCTCTCCCAGGGAGCAGGGAGCTGCAGACACAGCCGCGCTCAGGAACCATTTGGTGGTTGAACCCTCACCTTCATCAGCCACAGTAGATCCTTCTCCTTGAAAAGCCACTTGTTGTTAAAGCTCCATTTGATTGGCATTTTGGAGCTTTCCACAATCCATGAACAGCAAGTAGAAAGCGTCACGCGCTGAACTGATGAAAGTTCCACCTGCTTTACGCCAACAGAAACTCTCATCACTGATAGTTCCAGGTTGAACTTCTGACACAATTTCACTTTGAATCTCATGTTAAACTACTTTATTTTATGTTTTTGCATCCAAAATATGAACATTTCAGGACTTTTCCAAAACTTTACAGAAGATTTCATAGTTCATAAACTTTTCAAGGACCTAGAAATTACATTTTCCGAACTTTTCCAGGTTCTCATGACCGTATGAACCCTGTTTAAAGCTGAACTTCACATTCTATTTTTTACAGTGGTGAGAAAGTTTGCCCCCCCCCCGATAATTTTCCAGATGTTTCTGCATAAATCATTGGTTGTTCTGATCATCAACTTCAGTTAAATATATCATCTAGCAGATGAACACAGTGATGTTTGAGAGGTGAAATGAAGTTTAATGGATTTAAAGAAACTGAACAATAACTACTTCAACAAAAATAGGCAGGTGCTTAAATTCCCCCCCCCCCCCTCCCAACAGATACATGCCATCAATATTTAGTAGATCCTCCTTTTCCAATCTCTTCCTATAGCTTCCAATCAGGGCCTGGATTGTGGTTGAAGGTATTTTGGACCATTCCTCTTTGCAAACATCTCCAGTTCAGTCAGATTTGATGTCTTCCCGGCAGAGACAGCCCGCTTTAAATCCCACCACAGACTTTCAATCATATTCAGGTCTGGGACTGAGATGGTCGTTCCAGAACATTGTTCTTGTTCCTCTGCATGAAGGCCTTTGTAGAATTAGAGCAGTGTTTGGGGTCATTGTCTAGTTGAAGGATCTTCAACTTTGTCAATGATTCTTGAACATTGTTTGGAAGAATCTGCTGATACTGACTGGAATCCATGACCAGATTTCCAGAACCTGCACTGGCCACACAGCCCCAAAGCATGATGGGACCCCACCAAATGTGACTGTGGGTAGTCGGTGTTTGTCTTGGAATGTTGTGGTCTCTGTTCAAGCATTCCCCCCCCTTGTTCTGTCCAAATAACTTCATGTTAGTTCCATCAGCCCACAGCACCTCATTCCAGAATGAAGCTGTCTTATCCAGATGTGATTTAGCAAACCTCAGGTCTCTCTGTTGGTGGCATGTGAGCAGAAAATGCTTCTTCCACATGACTCTTCCATCCAGCAAAGTTTGCTGAATGGGTGGAGGATGCACAGTGACTCTATCTGCAGTCAGATTACGTTGTAGGTCTTTGGAGCTGCTCTGTGGGTTGAGTTGGATTGTTGTCACCATCCTTCACCTCTGCCTATCTGAGAGTCTTCTGTTCCGGCCACTTTGCCTTTGCTTGAACTGTGCCTGTGGTCTTCCATGTTCTCACTCTAGTCCTCACAGTGGACATTGACAGCTGGAATCTGTTAGCAAGCTTTTTGGATCCTTCACCTAAACTATGATGTTGAACAATCTTTGTTTTCAGCTCATCTCACAGCTGTTTTCAGGTTCCCATGGTGACATTCTTCAGAAAAACTGGCTCTTTTCCACCTTAAATCCCTCTTCTCATGATTGGCTTCACATGTGTATGGAGGTCAAGGGTCAATGAGCTCATAAAACTAATGTTGTGTTCCAATAATTATTGCTAAATGTAGTCAAATCAATAAAACGGGGGGGGGGGGGGGGTAAATGTAAGCACCTGCCTATTTTTGTTGAAGTAATTATTGTACAGTTTCTTTAAATCCAATCAACTTCATTTCACTTCTCAAACATCACTGTGTTCATCTGCTATCAGGGGTGACCAACCCTGGCCCTCAAGAGCCTCAACCCTGCCTGTTTTCCAGCTCTCCCTCACCAGCGTGCTGTTGATTAGCTGACTTAAGTGATTTCACGTCCTGATTGACTGAACACACCTGATTTAAGGCCCGTACACACCGGGACGAATATTCGCCAGGCGTTTTTCGCCGCGTCTTTTGTGTTCAAACCCAGGCGATTTTCGCTGACGATGAGCCGAGCCAACATGCAATTTCATTCCCTGACGTTAGATGGCGCTTAATGTAAACAGAAATGCTCCTGTACACAAGGTGGTCGCTTTTCACTCAGAAGAAGAGAGCCAGTGTTTACTCGCTTGTCAGAATCATACAAAGAAAACATGAATATTTCAAGCACCAGTAGCTCCAGTTCCAATGATGAAGAAATTATTGTTCTGTTGAATGAATAGTTACGAGAAGAGAACATGGTGAGTTTTATCGACTGGTACAAGAGCTGAAAATGTATCATGAGCGTTTTCGGAGATATTTAGAATGCATCTTCTTTGTCTTCTTCACGGCAGTGTAGATGCTACTTGGCGTCTATCTTCTTCGCTGGTATGTGTGCTCAGCAAGACAGTTTTGTGTTTGAGCGCCCCCAAGTTGTGTTTAACTGTAACTTCAGAAGCTCCAGACACGTGTGCAAAAGCGCCGTTCTGATTGGTCGTATATTTTTTGACGCGGCGCGTCAAACCAAAAAAACGAACCCGAGGCGTTTTTTAAAAAGTGACGCGTGGCGTTTTTCGTGTCAGTGTGCACACTCACATTGGTCCCCTTTGTTTAGTCAGGAGGCGTTAAACGTCGGCGAGTATCGCGCGCGAAATTCGTCCCGGTGTGTACGGGCCTTTATGTTATCAACATCAAGCAGTCCAGGGAGAGCTGGAAAACAGACAGGATTGAGGCTCTTTAGGACCAGGGTTGGCCACCGCTGTGCTAGATGATATATTTAACTGAAATTGATGATCAGAACAACCAATGATTTATGATAAAACATCTGGAAAATTATCAGGGGGGGGGGGGGCAAACTTTCTTATACCACTATTGACATAAATGACATCTAGATTTCCATTGCAGTCTAATCAATCTGTTCCTTAGAATTTCATTCTTCAACAGTCTCAGTTCAACATTGATGTTCTACTGATCAATATTGTTCTATGAATACAAAGAGTTGATCCACGAGGAGAGAAACTGAGGCTGAAAATGAATGAGTCAATCTGAAGAAAGACTTGATGGAAATTGGAGAAAACCAGCAGAATCCTGCTGATCTGAAAGTCTGTCCTTCAAAATAAAGGCCCTGGAAATGTCCCCTACTGTGGTTCCTGCTTCTTTCTCATTCCAATCTCTAATCAGACAGTGACTAAGTCATTGGAGATTTCACTTTGTGGAACTTAATTTCCAGCCTGATGGAATTCAGAGTTTGATGACATGTAGAAATGTCTCCTATCTGAAAGATTTAGGGTTCAGCCTGATGCCTTTGAAAACAATCCTGTTTTTCAGAATAAGACAGTATCATCTATAAACTAATGTGACATTTAAGATTAGTGTTTTATCCACAAACAAAGACATGATTCCAGGGACAATCCCTTTCATGGGATTGTCCCTGGACAATCATGGGATGACTGTCTCACTGCAGATCAGTCTGTTCATCATCCGAGTTCAATAGTTCAACATGAAGAGAATCTGATGAACAGAAGAGATGAGTTTCTAATAAAACTATTGTTTTACCATCAGGATTCAACAGAGACCTGGACCTGGATCTGGACTTAGACTTGGATCTGGATCCAGCAGTGTTTCCTTCAGGAGTGACGATTCAAAGTATTATCCTCCAGACTTCAAGGACATCCATCCAGGACTGGAACAGTAAGTGTTTGTCAGAGTTAAAGGATTCTGGATTCTAGTTCAGATGATCTGTAGTTTTCAGATGAAGGACTTGAGGTCTGGTTCAGTTCTGGATCTCTCTGATCAGACTCACTTGGAGCATCATGTGTGTGATGAGATCTTTTCAGTTGAGTCTTCTGAGAGTCTCTGAGAGACATCAGAGATGTTGGAGAAGAAAACATGTTGACTGCTGACTGTATTAGTCTGGTGATATGATAATTATCCTGATATTGTACTATAACACAGAACAAAATGCACCTGAATTTCAATAACTCTTTCATTGTAATAAAATTGTAAAAAAAAATTAACTGATCACAATGTTAAACACTCCAACTGTGTCTCATATATAAGTTGCTTTAACCCAAATTCATAGTTCTTTTATTTTGGTAACCTCAAATATAGAAAGGGAACAGTCAACATTGTCTGATTTCCACGACAAAATATTTTTCAGTATAAGAAAAAATACTAGAATGAATGTGGGGGGGGGGGGGGGGGCACAGTTTCATGTGTTCTATATTAAATGTCATTAAAAACTGTCAAAGTTTTCATTGTACGGAATTCATTTATGGAGAGTTACATATTAATGACATGCAGATGTGTCACCAATCCTCACCTACTAAAATATTTACACTGAATATTTAGACATCAGTTTTTCTGAACTTTAAGACCTTTTTTCTAACTGGACCTCTTTAAATTTGAGTTAAAGACCCCTGCCATAAACCACCTCATCCCAGATGGAATCAGCCCCCCCACTGCAGTCTCCACTGTAAATGTACCAACAGTGTTGTTCTGGTGTGTGGGTCTGCAGAGGCTGTAGAGGCTGTAGATCAGGGGTCTCAGACTCAGTTTACCTTGGAGCCCCTGAAGGCAGAGTCTGGCTGAGGCTGGACCCTCAGCACACATCATGGAGGGCTGTGGTCACAGAGTCCTCTGTGGATGGACTGCCTCTTTAGGAAAACTGCTCAGAATCCAGACATGGGGGCAGCAGAGACATGAATCCAGCCTTTGGCTCCAAGACAGTATAGACACTTCAGTGACTCTGTAGACATGGACAGAGAGGTGTTGATATGATCCATTGGTTTGCTGTTCTCCATCTGAACTGTGAACTAGAACATTCTAGCTGTGACATGACTCTAGTTAGTTTGGTTTCAGACAGAATGGAGCTGATTGCTGCTGATTCTCCACAGACTGGACCAGCAGAGCTCAGAGACTCCCAGTGGTCCGTCTGTCCAGCAGCATCAAACCCAGCTGGACTCCATCTTTCTGGTCTGTACATGAACAAAAACTACTTTCCATCATTCTGTCCACAGTCGTCTCCATGCTGCACTTTGCAGACCAGTGGATTGTCAGAGTGTCCAACATGGAGCTGATGTTTGGCTCCATGACTTCACTCTGATTGGCTCATTCATCTGGAATTCTGTTGCAGCTGCTGGAGGACAACATTGTCACTTTTGTCAAGAAGGAGCTGAAGAAGATCCAGAAGCTTCTGAGTCACAGGGAGGAAGAGGAGGAGCTGGAGGCTGAAAATGAAGAGCAGAGGAGCAGCAGAGAGTCAGTGATGAAGATCACAGTGAACTTCCTGAGGAGAATGAAGCAGGAGGAGCTGGCTGATGGACTGCAGAGCAGTAAGAGGATTTCTCTGAAGGTTTCAGCTGCTGAGAAATGAAGATTTCCTGATGTCTCAACAGGGATTCAAACCCTCATCATTCAGGGCTGCAGAGACTTGATTTACTGTTTGTTGTCTTCATTCAGGTTTGACTGCTTTAGTTTGTCGACATGAAATCCAATCTGGTCTGAAGAAGAAGTTCCAGTGTGTGTTTGAGGGGATGGCTAAAGCAGGAAGCCCAACCCTTCTGAATGAGATCTACACAGAGCTCTTCATCACAGAGGGAGGAAGAGGAGAGCTGAATGAAGAACATGAGGTCAGACAGATTGAAGCAGCATCCAGGAAAGCAGACAGAGCAGAAACAAGCATCAGACAAGAAGAGCTCTTCCAACTCCCAGCTGGAAGACCAGAACCAATCAGAACCCTGATGACTAAGGGAGTGGCTGGCATCGGGAAAACAGTCTTAACACAGAAGTTCACTCTGGACTGGGCTGAAGGCAAAGCCCACCAGAACCTCCACTTCACATTTCCATTCACTTTCAGAGAGCTGAATGTGCTGAAAGAGGAGAAGTTCAGCTTGGTGGAACTTGTTCATCACTTCTTCCCTGAAACCAAACAAGCAGGAATCTGCAGCTTTGAAGACTTCCAGGTCCTCTTCATCTTTGATGGTCTGGATGAGAGTCGACTTCCTCTGGACTTCCACAAGACTCGGATCCTGAAGGACCCTAGAAAGTCCACCTCAGTGGCTGATCTGCTGACAAACCTCATCAGGGGGAACCTGCTTCCCTCTGCTCTCCTCTGGATAACCACACGACCTGCAGCAGCCAATCAGATCCCTGCTGAGTGTGTTGACATGGTGACAGAGGTCAGAGGGTTCAATGATCCACAGAAGGAGGAGTACTTCAGGAAGAGGTTCAGTGATGAAGAGCAGGCCAGCAGGATCATCTCCCACATCCAGAGATCCAGAAGCCTCCACATCATGTGCCACATCCCAGTCTTCTGCTGGATCACTGCTACAGTTCTGGAGGATCTGCTGAAGAGCAGAGAGGGAGGAGAGCTGCCCAAGAGCCTGACTGAGATGTACATCCACTTCCTGGTGGTTCAGGCCAAAGTCCAGAAGGTCAAGTATGATGGAGGAGCTGAGACAGATCCTCACTGGAGTCCAGAGAGCAGGAAGATGATGGAGTCTCTGGGAAAACTGGCTTTTGAGCAGCTGCAGAAAGGAAACCTGATCTTCTATGAATCCGACCTGACAGAGTGTGGCATCGATATCAGAGCAGCCTCAGTGTACTCAGGAGTGTTCACACAGGTCTTTAGAGAGGAGAGAGGCCTGTACCAGGACAAGGTCTTCTGCTTCATCCATCTGAGTGTTCAGGAGTTTCTGGCTGCTCTTCATGTCCACCTAACCTTCATCACCTCCAAACTCAACCTCATGGAGGAAGAACAATCACAGATCTCTCAGCCTGAACAGAGCAGTCCAGTCCAGCTGTACCAGAGTGCTGTGGAGAAGGCCTTACAGAGTCCAAACGGACACCTGGACTTGTTCCTCCGCTTCCTCCTGGGTCTTTCACTGCAGACCAATCAGAGTCTCCTACGAGGTCTGCTGACTCAGACAGGAAGTAGCTCACAGACCAATCAGGAAACAGTCCAGTTCATCAAGAAGAAGATCAGTGAGGATCTGTCTGCAGAGAGAAGCATCAACCTGTTCCACTGTCTGAATGAACTGAATGATGGATCTCTAGTGGAGGAGATCCAACAGGTCCTGAGGTCAGGACGTCTCTCCACAGATGAACTGTCTCCTGCTCAGTGGTCTGCTCTGGTCTTCTTCTTACTGTCATCAGAAGAAGATCTGGAAGTGTTTGACCTGCGGAATTACTCTCGTTCAGATGAGGCTCTTCTGAGGCTGCTGCCAGTGGTCAAAGCCTCCACCAAAGCTCTGTAAGAACTCTCATGAAAATCACCTTCAGTGAACAAATGAATCTGATGGAAACATGAAAGATTCAATAACTGCTGTCTGTCTTTGTTTTCTGCAGACTGAGATGCTGTAATCTGTCAGAGAGAAGCTGTGCAGCTCTGTCCTCAGTTCTCAGCTCTCAGTCCTCCAGACTCAGACTTCTGGACCTGAGTCTGAACAACAACCTGCAGGATTCAGGAGTGAAGCTACTGTCAGCCGGACTGGAGAGTCCAGACTGTAAACTGGAGACTCTCAGGTCAGCTTTCATTCAAATGTTGATTCTCTACAGTGTTATTTTATTTTATTTTTTTTCCTCTTTTCACACATTCTGTTCAACAGCTTAGCAAACAGATTAGAGCTGCAGGCCTTTTGTGTTGGACAGGTTTTACTATCACAAAAAGATGTTATAGAACTTTAGAAGCCAGAGTGTAGATTTTTATTAACCCCTTTTTGTTGTATTATTTATTTCTTTATTTGTTACTTTTAGTGTGTGTGGGGAGGAAAGGAGCCAGTTTAGCTCGTGCTGATTTGCGGCGCCTTCCGTCCGTGAAACCAGGGTTCGAATCCGGGCTGCTCCCTGTTCCCTTCTCTACTTCTGTGCCGGTCCCAAGCCCGGTTGCCTTGAGAAGGTTGCGTCAGGAAGGGCATTCGGCGTAAAAACATTGCCAAGTTTACCATGCGACTTGTTCGCTGTGGCGACCCCTGATTGGGAAAAAGCCGAAAGAGAAAGAGTGTGTGTGGGGAAAAGTTAAAAACTACTATTTTGAGGAAAGATGGAAAAAATGTGTGTGTGTGGGAGGGGGGGGGTGAAAGACTGTAAAAGGAAGAAAGGTGAAAAAAGTGGGGATACAAGCACTGATTTGGATAAGTTATTCATTTAAGCTGTAACAATTATACCAGATCTGCTGTAAAAAAGACAAATATTCCATCATGGTTAAAAATCTGACACGGAGATGAGCGGAAAATATCTGTCCATTAATACACTGTGGGTTAGGAGGAGGGATGAAGCAGACAGGGAGCAGTGTGGCAGTGTGCACGTGCACGTGCACGTGGGGGTGGAGATACATGCATGCTGCCGAAGTGAACCTTGTGTTGTGGGGAACCAGATCCTACCCAGCCAGACCAGGAGAGGGGAGGAGAGACCCCCAAGGCCAGGGGCCCCCCCAGCACCCGGACCCAGGCAGCCCGGGAGGGGAGGGGGCGCGGAACGCCCACCCAACTCAGCTAGGCGCAGAGAAGGTTCCCCTACAGGGGTCCCCCCAATGCCCAGAGACATAAGCGAACGCGGTGTCCGGCCCCCAGGCCACAGAACAGGAGCGCTTAGCCGTACCAGGCGGCAGCCATGGGGGCCGCCGGGCGCCGCACGCCGAGACGAGCACCAGGAACGAAGCGAGGGCCCCCAGAACCCAAGAACCGCCCACCACTCGACCGGTGCCCTGTGTCCGCGAGCCAGCCCCGGCACGCGACCCGGGCAACCCAGAGATCGCCACGCACCCACAGACAACCACCATAACCCTACCCACTACAACACCCCCCCCCCCCTAACCCTTTAAGTGCCCTCCCCTCTCTGTGATGGGGAGGGAAAGCCCCAGAGGATCCCAGCGAGCCAGGTCCGTCCCACCCATGCACTCACGCACACATACTCACAATCATCTGGTTACCCCCCCCACCCCCCGCCGCCACGCAGTAACCCCCCCCCCCAACCCCACCCATGTATGGAGGTGTGGCAGTGCTGTGTGTGTGCTGCAGGTAAAATAGGAAGTCTCCAGTGTGGGGGCCCCACCGCTGCCAAGCTGCAGAACCCCCACTCCGGGATCCCTCTGTGAGTGGTGTGTATTTGCTGTGTGTGTGCTGCTAGCATGCAGTGTGTGTGTCTAAAGTGGGAGTTAAAATTGTGGGGGGGGGCAGCGAAAGGTGAGCACGGATGTTTCACCGTGCCCCCCTCCACCAGACCCTCTCCACAAGGCCCTAGATGAATCAGAGTGTCTAATATGCAAGTAAAAAGCGGGGAGGAGGGCGGGTGCCAACGAGAACCCAGAGAGGGGCATCCCCAGTGAGCCCCGCCAGCATACCCCTCCGGGAGCCCTATGTGCCTGTGTGCAACTTTTGTTTGGGTGAGGGCGGGGAGGAGCAGGCGGATGGGCACAACCGGGGGAGAGGCTCCCCCGAGCGACCGGCCCCCCAGCTGGCCGCAGTAGGCGCCCCCCCCTCCCAGGGCGGCCAGGCAGCCAAGAGGCGGCAAGCCTGCCGCAGATAAAGGAGAGAGCCCTGTAGCGCCAAGAGACAGCCAGCAAGGAAGGGTCCCGGTGCCAGAACGGAAGGGTAGGGAGTCCAGCCCCACCATCCATGCCCTGACCTCCCCAAGGACTAGCACACCACCCCCCCGGGGCCCCCATCCCCCCAAAAAAATAAAACATACATACATACATGCATACCTGCATACATGCATGCATACATGCATGCATACATGCATGCATACATGCATGCATACATGCATGCATACATACATCAAGAATAGATTAAATCATAATAATAATAAGTAAAAAAAAAATGTAAACCCACCCAAGTGAACCCCTTAACCCCTGCTGTGAATGCGGCGTCAACCCCCGGGGGGCCAGGCCACGTGCCAACCACTGGCCACGGGCGAAACACCGGCCATGGGCAGACGACCCCAGGCCCCAGAAACCCCCCCCCCCCCAGCCCTCGCCACGGCGACCAGCTACCCAGCACGGCACCCGGCCACCGTTCCCGGTCAGCCACACTGCCTACCCTGCGCCCAGAAGGCACCAGCCCAGGAACCCCCCAGGCAACTAGAGCCCCGAGCCAGGAGAACGGCAAGCCCAGCAGAGCCCACCCCCCCAAACCCAGCCCGGCCCACCCAACCAGCCAGGACCCGGCTCAACCCCTCACCATCCCACCCCTACTAGGTGATGTGACTAACCAGCTGGAGCCAGGGAGAGTCTGAAGCCGACAGGTTTTTTGTGGAGGACTGTCAGATAAATGCATCTAGACATTAAAGAAAAACACAATTATAAACAACAAACCACAACAAGAATCAAGTTTCTCATGCACGAGGGAGAGGAGCAAGAGTGACAGAAAACGTCTACCACGCTTCTCTTCTCCAAGGTCTGCCTTTCCCTGTGCTGCTTTTATTAAGAACACAAGTGGGAGGTCACAATTTCAAGACAAAGAAAAAGTTCATTAGGGGGTGTCGTCAAATGACCCTTTTGGTTGGATTCTAACTTCAAACAGTATCCCTTATCAGCTGAGGACAGTGTGTCGTAAAACCCCCTCTCTTGCTGGGATTGGGATGAGAAGCAGATGAACAAACACACAACTGTTTTTAGAAGAGGTAAAAAGGTCAATCTGAGTTAACATATAAACAAATACATTTAAACAATGATAATAATAAAACAAATTTCCTTTACAAGGACATTATCTCTAAACTAATATGCTCTGACATGAGGTTTCTGTAGTGGTTGATGCTAAGATTATTTTTAGATTTCCAGTTCAGGAGGATAGTTTTCTTTGCGATACATACAGCGGTGAGAACCATATAAGCCTTGTTAGATTCCATGTTGATGTTATTCAGGTCACCTAATAAGCAGAATTTGGGGCAAGCAGGAATCTTATGATTAAACCAGATTGATAAATCCTCACATATCTTACGCCAAAATGATTGGACAGGTGGACAGAGCCACAGAGCATGCAAATAGTCGTCTATGTTGTTACCTATGCACTGTGTGCATACAGCAGACTGATTGAGACCCATTTTAAATAACCTCTGTCCGGTGTAGTGAGTTCTGTGGAGAATCTTGTATTGAATAAGTTGCAGATTAGGGCTTTTGGTCATATTAAAGGCATTCAAACAGATCTGTAGCCAAAATTGATCCCTAGAATTCAATGATAGCTCAGACTCCCATTTTGTCATGGGTAAGTAAATTGTTTCATCTATGTCTGATAACATCTTATAAATTTTGGAGGTGAGTTTGGGATTTTTAAGGTCAATGAAATGTGTTACTGTAAGGGGAAGGTCTAGGTCTATTTGGGTCAGGCAGTATTTAGTGCTTATAGCTGATTTAAGTTGCTGATATTCTAGAAATTTGTTAATATTAATTCTATAGGCTGAGGATGAGAGGGACATAAATGTTCTATTCTGAATTATATGCTGGAACTGCTGGATTCCTTTGTTCTTCCATGAAGCAAAATGAATCATGTTTTTGTTAATCAAAATGTCAGGGTTGTTCCAAATGGGGGTAAGTTTACATGGAAATAAAGTTAGGTTGTTTTTTTTTAAGAAAATCCCACCAGGCTGTTAGAGATGAGCTGATGTTTAAACTTCTGAAGCAATTGTGTTGTTTAATTTTAGAACTGAAGAAAGGATAATTAGAAATATTTAGGTTATCACAGATTTTGTTCTATATCTAGCCAGGATTCATCCAGCACACCAGGATTCAGCCATTTTTGTACATAACACTATCTGTTCGCGGAGTAGTAGTCCTGGAAGTCTGGAAGGCCTAGTCCTCCTCTATCTTTAGGTTTTTGAATAGTTTTTAAACTGATCCGTGGGGGTTTACCTTCCCAGAGGTATTGGGAAATGAATGAGTCTAATGATTTGAACCAAGTAGTTGGAGGTTTGGAAGGAATCATTGAAAACAGGTAGTTAATTTTGGGGAGAATCATCATTTTTATGGTTGCAACTCTCCCTATTAGAGAATTGGGCAGAGTTTTCCATCTAGTGAGATCAGCCTCGGTTGTTTTAAGGAGTTGGGTGTGGTTTAGCTTGAGTAGATCAGAAAGCCTAGAGGAGATATTTATACCTAAGTACTTTATGTTGCCTGTTTGTATTTTAATAGATGATGGATTTAGATAATTGCAATTTAATTGGTAGAATTGTGCTTTTAGACCAGTTTATGGAGTATTCTGAAACTGAGGAAAATCTATTAATTAGGGAGATGATTTGGCAGATGGAAGATTGTGAATTTGGAGTAAATAATAAAACATCATCTGCATAAAGACTTATTTTGTGTTTCTTAGATTTCTGGTTTGAATGCCTTCAATGTCTCGACTTTGCCTAATAGCAGCAGCTAGAGGTTCAATAAATAGTGCAAATAAAGACGGAGATAGTGGACAGCCTTGTCTGGTTCCTCTTTGTAAATTAAAGCTTGGAGATGTTTGATCATTTGTTCTGATACGAGCATTAGGAGAGGCATATAGTATTTTAATCCAGTTAATAAATGATTTTCCAAAGCCAAATTTGTTCAGGGTGGCTATTAAAAATTTCCATTTGACCCGATCAAATGCCTTTTCTGCGTCCAGTGACAAAATGGTTGCTTCTCGGTTGTTGATGGTTGTATAATCTATGAGGTTGATTAATCTGCGCATGTTGGTAGATGAATGTCTACCCTTTATAAAACCTGTTTGGTCAGGATGTATTAGAGAGGGAACTACCTTCTCCAGCCTAAAGCTTTGCAGATTATTTTAAGATCTGCATTAATCAGCGATATGGGTCAATAGCTGGATGGTGATGTGGGATCTTTTTCAGGTTTTAGTAGTAAGATTATATTAGCAGAATTCATATTTGGAGGTAGATAATTGTTGTCCTTAATTTCTATTGTCATTCTGAGAAAAATGGGAGCTAAGATTTGCCAAAACTCTTTATAAAATTCTGCTGGGAAGCCGTCTGGTCCTAGGGCTTTTTTACTAGGCATGTTGGTTAATGCTTTATGCAGCTCTTCTTTAGTAAAAGGGGACTCCAGGGCTGTGATTTGTTCCTCTGTTGGTCTAGGCAAATCTATGCTATTGGGAAAACTATTGATGTCATTGTCAGAAGGATTAATTTGGGATGAGTAGAGAGATTGGTAAAAGTTTTTAAAAACTGAATTTATTGCAGCTGGATCATGTGTTGCATTTCCTGTTAGGTCTATGACTGATGAAATAGTTGTCTTCTCTTTGTTTATTTTGAGTTGATTTGCCAAATATTTCCCAGATTTATTACTGTGATCAAATCTCTCCAAGCGTAGTCTCTGTAATAAAAACTGTGTTTTTTGATTAGTTATTTCATTTAATTCGATTCTTACTTTCCTTATTTGTTGTAGAGTTTGATCATCCGGAGAGTTGCTGTAGGTTTCCTCTAACAGTCTGATTTTTTGCTCTAAATCCGCTAGTTTAGAGTTTTCTTTTCTTTTTTTGTGGGATGAGAAGGCGATTATTTTTCCTCTCATGACTGCTTTCCCGGCCTCCCATAAAAGGCACAAGGAAATACCTGGGGGTCATTATTTTGAAGATATGGGGATCATTCTTTAGCAAAGAAATCTCTAAAGTTAGGGTCTCTGAGCAACGATGTATTGAACCTCCAGCTCCTTAATGAAGGTGGTGATGTTTTGTTTTTAAGAGTCAGGGAAACTGGTGCGTGGTCGCTGATAGTAATGGGTGGATCTGTGCTTCCGTAGCTATGCTCAACAAGGAGCTGTTAACCAAGAAATAATCTAGCCTGGAGAATGATTGATGAACTGTGGAAAAAAAGGTATAAAATCCTCCATGTACTGTTTGACAGTGTTTGTGGACTGCCAGGTTCTAAGATTTCCTGTGTTATTTAGCCTATCCATCTCTGGATCTAAACACATGTTGAGGTCACCTGCAATGATTAGCGATTTGTCTGTATGTTCAGATAGAGAGAGAAGAAGGAATGAAAGAATTTAGGGTCATCTACATTGGGGGCGTACACATTAGCTAAACACAGCTGCATATTTTGAGTGGAAAGAGTGACTATTATAAATCTTCCTTCTGGATCTATGACTGTACTAGTTTCTGTGAATTTAACTTCTTTATTTATCTGAATTGCTACTCCTCTCTGTCTAGAATTATAACAAGCTGAATATACGTTGGGAAAATCTGCTGTGGCGAGAATATTCACTGAGGAATTAGACATATGAGTTTCTTGAAGAAACGCAAAATCAGTTTTGAGGTTTTTTAATTTGGTCATTATTTTCAGTCTCTTCTCTCTGGTTCCAGCTCCGTGCACATTCCAAGTAACTAACCTTAGGGTGGACATGCTGCTGTTGAGGTGAATGCTAGAAACTGTATGTTATTGATGGAGGCAAAAATGAGTATATATGTACTCGGGCTGCACGATATGAGCAAAACTTGCGATATGAGTGATCAATGTTGCAATAACGATATAATTTGCGGTATATACACAAATAGCAAAACAACCAAAAACATAATTACCGTTTCATTGCAACAATTTAAAAATTATACTCCAAATGACCCTCGTTGTCGTAGGAGGCAAACATCTGACATAAAAGGGGTCCATCCAATTGGTCAAATGCATAAATTGATTTATGTGATTAGTTAAATACTTCAAGCTGCCATAAGATTGTTTTAGCACATTTAAGGTAACCATTTATTGCGATTTTTGCTGACTTTTGCGATATGGATATTGCACTGCTTGATATTGCGATAACGATAAATTTGCGGTATATTGTGCACCCCTAATATGTACACATAATGGTGTGCTTGATGTTGCTATGAGGCTTTATGTGTAATGTACAGTGCATGTGATATAATGCTGGACATGCTGAGTGTCTGAGTGTGTTGTTCAGATCAGTACTATTGTAGAGTGGCTGAGTTATGTGGCAGCTTAGGTGAGGGGGAGGGAATAGTGTGTGAAAAAAGAAAAAAGAGAAAGGAGTGCAGAGGGGGGGGATAACTAAGAAAACAGGAAGGGTAGAAACAGAACAAACCTATCATGAACAGGTTTGAAGCTGCTGAGGAGACTGGTGGTGATTTTACCTAAAGTGGAAAACCTTTCTGCCCCGTGAGTTCTGCCCAGTGTGTCACATATAAGCATAAACTGACACCTGTGCAGAGAGTGTAAAGAGAGTGGATACATGTCTGATTTAGTAGAGCCAGGGAGTGACGTTTGGGTCGCGGTGGAGCTGTCCATTCACATAGAGTCGGTCCACAGATATGACAGCGCGGGCCCCTTCATTCAGAAATTTCTTCCTGATGGGGAACAGGATCCTTTCTTTGGGGAACTGGTCATCCATCCTGAAGTCGGTCCCCCGGAGCTCCCTGCCACGGCGCCTCACCTCTTCCTTCTCCTTGTGAAGGACAAACTTGGCCACGATGGGTCTGGGCCTGCGGTTCCCAGGTCTCACTGCTCCCATGCGATGCACACGGTGAAAGTTTATGGTTTTAACTTTTTCCTCTGGAAGCTTTAGCTGGGTTTGAATAAAGTTTTTTTCCTCGGCGTTTTCTTCTGGTGTTTCTGGTATTCCCATGACCGCCAGGTTATCTCTCATGGATCTTGATTGAAGATCCAGAATGGACTCCTTGATCTTCTTATTTTCTTCAGAGAGTTGGCTCATTCCATCAGTGATGGACTTTACCGACTCCCTCAGTGCTGAATTCTCCGCGGTCAGGGTTTCCACTTGTTTTTGGGAAAATTCTAGAGCATCCTTGATCTCTTGAAATTCCCGGTGAAGAACTTCCAGGAGGGAAAGACGGCTGTCGAAGCTGGATAGTTTGGCATCAATGCTAAGAAGCATATCCCACGCGTTAGATTGGAACTCCGTCTTCGGTGGAGAAGCTCCCGGTGATACTTCGGGGCGGCTCCGCTTGGTGGGGGCGGCTGGCTTGGCTGACTGAGGGGTTTTCCTCATGACGAAGTGCTCGTATTGCTCGTCGATGTAGCGTGTCAGGCTGTCCAGATCCTCTTCGCTGCTGCAGCTCTCCAGGATGGAGTAAATCCGAAAAAAAAGATACTGAGACGGCGTGTTTATCCAAAAAAAGAAAAAAAGAAGAGGGGAGAAAAAAAGATATGCCGCTTGTTTGTTTTAGTTTCCCAGGATTAAATCATCTTATTTTCCACCAGGTCTCGAGCAGATCCGCGTCACAGCGTCATTCTAACCCGGAAGTCAAGCTCTCCCGGAAGTCGGCACAGTGTTTTTCAACCATGTGTGCCGTGAGAGATGATTAGATGTGCTGCTGGAAATGACTCATTTTAGCTTCAGTGAAGATTTACTCCGCACAAATTTGTACGAAGGGTTACAGACAGATGAACAGGGTTGCTGCATCAAAGTCCAAACAAAGAAACTCAGAAATTTGCTTGGTATATAAACCCTGCATTTGCATATTCAGAAGATTACCCGATGGACAGTGGTGTGAGAAACCCACCCACAGGTTGTGCTTTCTTCAAGTGTAATATAATTTTGAGATGATAATACATCAAGTTTAAACCATTTGTGTAATAAAAAGTAAAAGTTAGTGTAATTAAAAGTAAAAGGGAGTTTCTAACTATTCTTTTTCTAATTATTCCTAACAGGAGGACATGAATAAAGTAGGAGGAAAGAGAAGGGGGGTGGGAGGAAAGAGAAGGGGGGGGGGGGGCATGGCACACGTCTGTGTAGAACTGGGACTAAATTCTGTGTTCTGGAAAGAAAACAGGAATCCATCCCCAGAACTACAGATTTCAATGGACAAACAGTTGCAACAGATTTCTGATCTACAGAGCAGCAGCTCCTTCTGCTTACAGCTCCCTCAGTTATGGTGAGGAAATTTACACCTGCGATTCCCCACTTCCCATGAGCCTTAGGGGCTTAAGGTGGGGCTAACCCCCAGGTCACCACATTGTGTTGTTTGTGTTGTGTTCAAAAAGGAGCAGGGAGGGGCAGCGCAAGGAGGGGAGAACAGGAGAGTAGCTCTCCTCTCCTTCCGCATATGTCACGGCTGCAATATGGTAGTAACAGTGCTGGTTAAAAAAACATACCAGTAAAAGAAAGCAGCAGTGACTTAAAGCGCGCGCCTCAGCGCAGCGCGTGCTGCCAAACGTTTCCTTCCACAACAGTGACACACTGTTACTCCGCGGACGCCTCTGTGCTCCACCCTTGAGCTGCGGGTTCCCGGTCTCTCCCTTCCTATCTTCTCCGACACCCCTTGTGAGAGGGGGGCGCCAGGGAGGAGCGCTTCGTGCCCCCTGACGTCCGGTCCCTGCATGCGGGACGCGGCTGCCAGTGGACGGAGCGAACCGTACAGAGCAATCGGACTTAATTAGTTTTGTGTTTGAGGGGCGGGGAGGTTGCTTTGTTACGGGAGGGGGGCTTCAGACTGTCATCTGTCCCGCAACTCTATGTGGATGAGCAGCCGAATTCAGGAGAACCATGTCTCCATCTCACACAGCGGCTTTGGGGCGGTGTGAGCTTTTCAAAGAAAAATATCGCTCAGTCCTTAGAAAACCGTTCAAACAATCACGTGAATTTGTTTTTAAAGTCGTGTTCCGACAAAATAAAGGCTGCTGCCATTCCCACATATTTATGTGCAGCCAAGCTTCAGATTGCTGCATTTCCCCCATGGATTTATTTATGTATCCAGGCTAAATGTTGTTGTTGGCCATGTTAGCCTTCACCTCACCGTTCTTTCGGCTTTTTTCTGCCAAAAACAAGCACTGCTTATTTGAAAATAAAATGAGCAAACAGGCGCTTCATAATAACCATAACAATAACAAAACACGTTTAAAAGATCATTTCGTAAATTACAGAGCTGCTAAATAGATGGACTAGTGTCAATGTCACTCTGAGGTAAATTCTCTCCTTTCTTGCGCTGTTCTCTCCGTCACGCAGCAGACCGGCTTTTCCAAACCCGTTGGTGATGATGGATTTTTTTCACACTGCTTTTAACGATTGCTTTTAACTTGAAAGTTGCGTCATATTGTAGTGGCGGTCACGTGCACGTTGGGTGAAATGGCACCAAAGGATTGTGGGATGCAGCTGGGCATGGGTGTTTCTTTTTGTTAAACCATGACTGAAGTGTCTAACAGCTGAAGTGAGGTCCATGGTGTTTGGCTGCTTACAGGTGTGTCGTAAACAAACTGAGTTGCTGTTAAAAGTTGTATCATGCATTCAGCCTCCGCTCTGAGACTGAAAGTGCGCAGAAGGAAAGAGATCGTCCGTTTTTCAGTTCTTTCCGTACATGCGTGTTCGATAGTCGAGAGTGGTAAAACAAACAAGGATTCAACCGGTTCAAAAATACACTGAGTTTATTTCCCTGACAATAGTTCTAAAGCACAGATTAAAACATTAATGCAGATATCTGGATTCTCAAGTAAAGATCTACTGACGCACAAGTTACATGCGAATTATTCGTAGATTTACCCAAGAACAATGGAAGAGTTTGAAAACAGTCTTTTTAAGGTGTTTGAATCCCCGCCTTCCGGAAAGATCATGGTCGCTGGTCCTCCGCCCCTGGTCGCTCTGATTCGTCAGCTGATAGCCCGCCTGCTTCCTCTGGCCAATAGCTGACGATTGCCAGCTTCGGATCCGCTCCGCCTCTCGGGGGCCCATTTCACCGGCGCACACAGTCCGATGATCAAGAGTCCCCATCTGGTCAGAGTAAATCATTCCTGGACAACTCAAGGTTCCTTTTACCGGTATCCAGAGCAAAGGTCAGCTTCAACCTCCACATGAGAACACGAATCTTCACACTTTCCCAGGGGAAGAATCTTCAACCCAGATGGTACAGATATCGCCCATGGCATATTTATGGCACCTAAGAAAAACACCTAAGTTTGCACAAAGAACATCCTATGTCTTCACAGGATGCTGCAACCATAAAGCAAAAAGGAATGTCACACGACCATAAATCTGGATAGTTCAAAATAAGTTCACTTCACACTAAGGATAAAGCTGTAACATAATAAAGAATAAGATATTAAAACATACATTTTCTACAGCGCTCATGGCAGCAATCAAATAAATCCATAAATCTCCGTCAATGAATAAGCTACACGGCTGTAAGCGCATGACTAAAGTAGCGGCTTATAGTCAGGAAATTACAGTAGTTATGAACATTTTCCACAAATGGACAGTATCATTCTTTTTTTATTTGAGTGGTGATCAGTCTTAGTGTTCATTTTAAAACTTGTTGACATTTGTAAGAGCAGACAAAGTCTGGGTTTAACCTGTTACCCCCCCCCCCCCTCTGCGTGTCTCCGTTTACTATGGCAAACAAAAGGCGTCACAAATTACCAGGAAAAGTGGTGTTGTGATGGTGTGGCACCATCAGATGACCGGGGGGGGGGGGGGGGGGCACTGTGTTTTATTCTTTGTGTATCTATTTATTATTTTCCATCCGGCGCCGGGACGTGGATAGAGGAGCACGGGCCAGAGGAAGGCTCCGCTGATGCCTGGCGGTTGGACTGCAGAACTGTCTTGCGCGGCGGCAGACTACTGTATTGGATCGCCGCACATCGTCGATCCCTCAGAGGAGGGGGATGATGTGATGGTGTGGCACCATCAGATGACGAGGGGGGCCACACTGTGTTTTATTCTTTGTGTATCTATTTGTTTTATGTTTAAAATGTGTTTCCTGTGACCTTCCTGTGGCATAATGGAGAGCACCGCCCGTGGGAGGGGCGTAGGGGTTATAAGGAAGTGTCACAGGAAGTGAATGAGGAGTGAGACGGAGGTGCCATGCGCTGTGTGGCCCTGCGTTGTCTTGAATAAATGAAAGAATATCCTCACCTTGGCTCCTCTGCATCCTTTCCTGGCGGGACTCCGTCACAGGTGTAAAAAATGCTTTTAAGTCTTGTGTTGTCCCAAGATGGATGTAAAAAGCAGCGTTTTATCACGTACAAACCACACGTCCAGAACGCCGTTCTGATGTGTCACATGGACGACAAAAATGCTGCAATGGTAATGCATCCATAGTTTTCTGCTATGGTCTATAGCAGTTTTTTCAACTTTTTTTGAGCCAGGGCACACTTTAACCTTGACAAAAGTCCCGCGGCACACCAGCATCCAAAAAAAAGGAAAAACTCTTAGTCTGTATTGTCAATCTAGAGCCTCTCCGCAATCTCACATGCATTTTTGTGATACTTGTGGCAGAAAAAGCAGGAAGTTTTAGCTGTTTTTTCTAAAAGATGTAATAAAAGTTAAATTGCAAGATTTAATTAGATTTAGATTCAAAAGATATTGCTAACCCCCCCATGCATAATTCATTTTCATTTCCAGGTGGTCATGACTTTTCATCCAAAATCTCTCCTGAAAATGTCATCTGTCAGTGTCTCATCAGGGCGGGTCCCACCTGACTGAATGGACCAAGTTCCTGGACCTCCAGCTGCATCACTGCTCCTGAACACACTTTTCTGTCTGATTGCAGGTTGCAGGGCTGCAGTTTGTCAAAGATCAGCTGTGAAGTTCTGGTCTCAGCTCTGAAGAAAAACCCGTCCAATCTGACAGAACTGGACCTGAGCGGGAACCAGAACCTGCAGGATCCAAGAGTTCTTGATCTGTGTGGTTTTCTGGAGAGTCCAGACTGCAGACTGCAGACTCTGAGGTCAGACTCCATGTTTCAGTTGTGTTCACATCCATATGATGAGTCCAGATGACTGACTGATGACATGACTTATTGAACCAGCCCCGGGGCAACATTCTTCAAGACCACAGTATCGTTAAGATCTGACCTGAACGGTTCTGCTACGGTAGTGAAGTTACTTTTGTTTGTGTCCCACATAATATAAGCGTTATATGCCATATTTAAGTCACCAAGTCAGTCAATTTTCCGTTAATTAATGATTATATTAATTTCGGTATTCTCGTTGAAGAGGAGAGCTCAGTCTGTCTATTTGTGTGCACGGGGGGGCGGGGCTGCTGTTCAGACAGCACGCGCCGCGCGCGCACACACACACACACACAAGACAAGGCAGCGCACACACAGTCAGTGGTGATCTGGTAGGGGACACGTGAGCGCCCTAGACTAAGAACACCCGTTTCTGCATAAAATTAATGAAGTTTGCCTACCATCCTGTGGCTTTGCTACTACGATGACTGTATGTTGCGCTGTTTGTGCAGAACACGCTGGGGCAGCAGCGGAGGGGGTCGGGGGTGGGGGGATTACACGCGGAGCAAACAACAAACAGGTAGAGAGGCGGGGGCGGGGCTTAGACTCACCGCTTATGATTCCAGACCCTCGACAAACAATCAGCTGCTTCCTAATACTTAATAATAGTTAATAACTAATGATAGTTGTCATCCGTAAAATTAATATCATTTATTGGGTTTACTGGATTTAAAGAAAAATAAATAAATAGAAAGGAGTCTGCATCAAAGTGAATTTGTTTCCATCATTTAACTTAACTTAACTTAACTCTGGTGTTTGACAGACAGAAAAGTCTATTCAAGGTTGTGGAAAATGGACAAAAGATCAAAAGAAACATCACGCTCATAAATAATAAAAACAATTAGATTCAATAATTAAATAAACATCCTGTCTGGAACATCCTCATGTATAAAGTGAAATGTTTTGTTAAAAAAAACAATGTTGTTACTTAATGAGGAAATAAAACAGTTTATGTTCTTAATTTTTTTTTTTTTTTACTTCTGGCTCTCAGAGAAGATGCCACGCAGGCATAGAGCAACTCTATTTACCGCATAAAAGCGTAAATATTGAGAGAGGCAATTCCTAAACATGCCACCAAGAAGAAACCCAGTGTCTGAGGAATATGAGGACTTGAGGAAGATGCTTGATTTTTGTGCTGGAAGAGAACAAAGCTATGAAGATTGTTCATGGACAAATTCTGGATGCTATCGGAGAGGTGGATGACCAAAAAACAAATGGATGACCAAGAGCAGATCTCCAGATCTAACGACGTGATAATCACCGGATTGAAAGTCAAACCCCGGTCCTACGCGCATGCGGTGACCGCTGGGAATGGTGAGCAATCCGACGAGCAGGAGACGAGCTCTGTGGAAAAACAGGTGGAGGAGTTCCTAAAGTCCAATGGAATTTCTCTGGACACCAACAATGTGGAGATCTGCAGACCGCTTCCCAGGAGAAGAGACACAGACAAACCAGCAATCCTCTTAAAGTTTGTCAATCGGAAACACAAAGCAGCTTTATTGAAGCAAGGAAGAAATCTGAGGGGAACCAACGTTTTCATGAATGACAATCTCACGAAAAGGAATGCCGACATCGCCAGAAGAGCACGTTGCTTAAAAAAGCAGGGGAAAATTCAAGGAACCTGGGTAAAAGACTGTAAAATTTATGCCAAACTCTGTGGTTCCCCTGAGCAGTCCAAGGTTGTTCTTATCAGGAGCCTGCAAGATTTGGAAAAATATTTACCCACTACAGTCTAAACAAGAGATACGTGAAGATGCTGGTCTGACGAGATGAGGAGACGAACTCTACTATCCATGGCTTCTGAAAAAACAACACTTTTTCTTCAACAGTCACCTGCAACCACAACTCTGAGAGATCTGAATGGTGAGCAAACCGACCTTCAAATATTCAGTGATGATGACAACAACCTTCAAGACATCGACCCTGATCAATTCTTTTCCACTGTTAATATGGACTGCAAATATTACAGCATAGATGACTTTAAAAACTCTGTTAACCCAGAAGAAAAAACTATCAATTATTCACTTTAACAGCAGAAGCATGTATACCAACTTTGAAGACATCAAGGACTATTTACAGAACATCGGGCATTCCTTTGATATCATAACCATATCTGAGACTTGGTTCAGCCGCGACAAAGACGCTGACTTTGAATTGGAAAACTGTGAACTTAACTATGTGAACAGAGTAAACAAAAAAGGTGGAGGAGTCGCAATATATGTGGAAAAAAGTATGAAGTTTATGGTAATTGATAAATTGTCTGTCGCAGTGGATGGAATACCGGAATGTCTTACAATTGAAATATGTAACGATTCAGGGAAAAATGTCATTAAAAGCTGTGTTTATAGGTCGCCAGGGTCAAGCTTAGAAGTGTTCAGTGACTGGATGGAAAAGATGTTTACCTCTCTAAATAACAAAATATTATACATCTGTGGAGACTTCAGTATCGATCTGATAAACCCCAGCAAACATAAAGCCACCGACGACTTTATCAGCAGAATGTATGCTATGAGTTTATATCCAACCATAACAAGACCCAGCAGAATCACTACTCAAAGTGCGACTCTTATTGATAATATTTTTACAGATAATATAGAATACACTCATATGAGTGGACTAATGATATGTGACATAACTGATCATTTACCAGTTTTTGCACTTTTTGACATCAAGGTGAAGACAAAGAAAATGATAAAAGAACCAGTCTACAAAAGGCTAAGAAATGAAAAAACCATGAATGCTCTGAATAATGACTTATCCAGACAAAACTGGAACTCTGTGTACAGAGAGAAAGATGTTGATATTGCTTATAAATGTTTTTTAGAAATATTTAGCTCACTTTACAATAAGAACTGTCCAATTTATAAATTCAAGAACAAATATGCCAAATGCCCTTGGTTAACCACCAGTCTACAAAATGCTTGTAAAAAGAAAAATAACCTGTATAAAAAATTTTTAAAACAGAGGACAAGAGAAACTGAACAAAGATATAAGTCATATAAAAATAAACTAACTGAAATAACACGGTACTGTAAAAAAGGTGTACTTCAATAATCTACTGAATGAAAATAAATTCAACGTAAAGCGAGTTTGGGAAATATTAAATAACATCATTAAAAATGGGACAAAAATAGAACTTATCCAGATTACTTTATAGACGAGAAGGGATTAAAGCTATGACATCAATGAAGCAGCAAACGGTCTCAATAACTACTTTGTAAATGTGGGTCCAGAGTTGGCAGCAGAAATTCCAAAATGCAAAACTAGCAAAGACAATAATCCACTTATTGAAAGGATCCCACACTCAATCTTTATCTTTGATGTGAATGAAAATGAGCTGATATCAATTGTGAATAATTTCAAGAGTAAAAACTCAACAGATTGTGAGGATATAGATATGAAGGTGGTGAAAAAAGTCATTCATAGTGTAGCTAAGCCTCTAACATCCATATGTAACTTATCATTACAAACTGGGAGATTCCCAAACCAAATGAAAATAGCCAAAGTGATTCCCATCTATAAGAGTGGAGACAAACACCAATTTACAAACTATAGACCTGTTTCTCTTCTTCCACAATTCTCAAACATTTTAGAAAAAATATTCAATGATAAATTAGCTTTATTTATTGAAAAATATAACATTATAAATGAAAACCAATATGGTTTTAGAGAAAATAGATCTACCTCATTGGCTATCATTGATGCTGTGGAGGAAATCACAAATGCTTTGGACAAAAAGAAATATGCAGCTGGAATTTTCATTGACTTAAAAAAAGCATTTGACTCTCAATCATGACATCCTACTTGACAAACTGGAAGTGTATGGGATAAGAGGACTAGCGCTAACTTGGGTCAAAAGCTATTTAACGGGAAGAAAACAATTTGTCAAGATTGATGAAGATACATCAGAAACCAAAGAGATCAGTTGTGATGTCCCACAAGGATCAATTCTGGGCCCGCTGCTATACAATATTTACATAAATGACATATTCAATGTTTTAAAGCTTATGAAACTCATATTATTTGCTGATGACACAAATATATTCTATTCTACAGACAATCAAAGGGAACTTATAAAGGTGGTGAACACAGAGTTAAATAATATAAAACTATGGATGGATTACAACAAAGTATCTTTGAACCTAGATAAAACCAAAGTGATGTTTTTTGGAAACTACAACACAAATAAAGAGCTCTCAATTGAAATAAATAATGTCTTAATCGAAAGTGTTACAGAAATCAAATTCTTAGGGGTTTTTATCGATGACAAACTAAGTTGGAAGCCACACATCAGACACATACAAACTAAAGCCTCAAAAAGTATTTCAATTGTAAATCTAAACATATATTAGGATACAACAGTAGATATTTATTGTACTGTTCTTTAATATTACCATATTTCACCTACTGTATAGAAATTTGGGGGAATAATTACAAGAGTTCACTACATCCTCTCTGTTTACTTCAAAAACGAGCCGTCAGAGTTGTACATAAAGCCGGATATCTTGATCAGACAAACAATCTACTTTATCAATCTAGACTTTTAAAACTGTATGACCTTGTGGATTTTTACACTGCACAACTTTTATACAGAGCCAGCTGGATATCGTTACCATTCAATATCCAAAAACAGTTCTTAGATAATGAAGGAGGCTACAGACTGAGGGGATGTAGGAACTTCAAGATCAAACTGATAAGAACCACAAAGAAAGGTTTCTGTGTGTCGGTGTGTGGCACTAAACTTTGGAACCGTTTAAGTGATGAGCTCAAAAAATGTTCAAATATTCAAGAAAATGTATAAAGAAACTCTGATTTCAGGATATGACGATAAGAGGATTTAAGGATCAACAGCTGTTTGAATAATTCCAAATACGTGTGAACTTGATTGTGGTGAAATAATCAAAGCTCTTTTAATTACAACCAATGAGTGTTACATTGTAATGTGCAATAATGATTACTGAAAGGTTTCAATTACCTGTACAATCAATAAGCTATTGATTTTGTTTACTTGATCTGCAATGTGCAGCAATAATTTCTGGTTTAATCTTATCATGTGTTCTAATGATATTCAATTATTAATACATATCGGTACCATTATTGTTTCCTGAAATCATGAATGAATGTTTTCTGAAGATCATCAATCATTACTAGTCACTGGATTTTGTTACTTGAAGAGAATCTATCAGATCAGAACCGGATTTAAAACACTGTAAAACTATCAAATGAATGAACTCAGTAGGGGTGGGATTATATAAGCTTGCTTCTTCCCACTCCTTTTCAAGCAATAAATCAAACTCTACTTATACTTCAGTTAATGATCACTGTATTTAATTAAGAAAATGTGATTTAAGTGACATTTTTGTTTTGTTTTCTGTCTTTTTAATCTATGCATTTCATCATTTCTGTAATGAGTTTGATAAATATGTGTAATTTCTTTATTGCTTTGACTACAATGCTTGAAATAAATCAATAAATCAAATCAAATTTGCTATTTATTTATTTTTCGACCACAAAAAGTATCGATGAGTATTGTTAAAATACCGGATCGATAAGCAGTATCAATAAGAGGAGTAGTACCATTAAAACCTTAACGTTACCCGTCCCTTATGACTACAGAGTGATGACTGACCCCCCCCCATTCCCACCTTACCGTATGCTGCTGCTGAGACTCTGAGGCTCCTTTTTCTCTTTTTTCAGAGGTTCTCATGTAGATCTAGTCTGACAATAATCCTGTCCACAGAGGAATGTTTTCAGTCTAACTTTAAATGTAGAAACTGAGTCGGCCTCTCTTCCATGAGCTGGGAGTTTATTCCAGAAAACAGGGGCTTGGTGGCTAAACGCTCTACCTCCAACCGTACTTTGACTAATTCTAGGAACCACAAGCAGTCCTGCATTTAGTGAGTGAAGTGTTCTGATTGGATGGTAAGGCACTATGAGGTCTTTGAGCAATAAATAAAATAAAAACAATAAATCCTTGAAACCCAAAAAGATAAAGCCAAAAGAAAAGCCAAAAAACATGGAAGGTAGGGGAGAGAGGAGCTGCTGCGTGTGCACGCGCCGCCAGATGCGTGTGAATCAGACAGACAGACAGACGTATTAATTGTCCACTGGGGAAAGTTGTTTTCATAGTAAAACATTTCTTCATAAGCTACTGAATTATGGTTTTCATGCATATGCCTTTAGTTTGTTTTATTTTTCATAAAACAATGTATGGCGTATGTCTCAACCATTCAGAAAGCAACAAGAAATTACATTTGCTGATCAATTTCCCATTTCCACGTGGATTATTACCGACATCTGTAGCTTGTCATCAATTAAATGGAGGGAAATAAAATGCCCCATCACAATGCGTAATGACGCACAATGGCTGATCTTGCGCTCTTAGAAGATGTGGCAAATGGAAGAATTCGGAGTGAACGCATCTTTTGCCAGCAAGAAGACTTGCTGGCAAACGAGGACGAGTGGCTTATGAGCCGGTTCCCACTTCCTCGAGCCGTCCTATTGGACCTCTGCGGGCTTTTGGGCCCGGCGTTACAGAGGAGCAGTCGGAGGAACCACGCCGTGCCTGTCCCACTTCAAGTCCTAACAACACTAGGATTTTGATATCTGACCATTTCTTTTTTATTTCGGCCACGGTCCGAGGTTGTGAGGCTGCAGCATTTTCGGCGTCTGACACCGTCTGCCACTCACGTGCCTTTTTGGCATTAGTAATGCCCACACTGTGCCCTCCAAACAACACTTTTCTCTTCTTTTCCACCTCGCCAACGATAAATTCTACTTCACATTGAGTGAAGTTACGTTTTTTTCATTTCCTCTCTGTGTTTGCCATGGTTTTGCAATCAATGAATATTCATTTGTGGGCGTTTCACGGACTATTTATGGGCAACTATGGGCGTGTCATGAAGCCGCAAAAGCTGCGGAACATTTAGAATTGATTGTGATTTATTAAGGGAAAGATGCGTAGGATGTGCGTGCGCACGGTTTTATAAATCCGAATATTTCTGTGCGTACGCACGTCCTATGTTTCATCCGTACGCCACTTCTGACGCAAATCCTACGCAAAGTTTTAGAAATGAGGCCCCTGGTCATGAGTTCTTCAGGGCCAAACCGCTAATCCCAGTTCTTTTGGGAATCTGGACTCATTGTGGATTTCTCTGGAACACAGAGGGGGATTTCCTGTTCTAAAGGTTCTGAACAGGGTTCTGTTCATTTAGCTTTGCTGTTGGAAAATTCTATGTCTCTTTGACAAGTTGAATCAGCAACTTTGTTTTCCTTGAATCAGCAACTTTGTTTTCATAAATCAGCAACTTTGTTTTCCTTGAATCAGCAACTTTGTTTTCATAAATCAGCAACTTTGTTTTCCTTGAATCAGCAACTTTGTTTTCATGAATCAGCAACTTTGTTTTTATGAATAAGCAACTTTTTTTCCCTTGAATCAGCAACTTTGTTTTCATGAATTTTCATTCTCTGTAAAATATCTGCAGGGGGTTTAAACTTTCTACATTCTCTTGATTTGTGTCAGATCCATTAAAATGTGATCCAGATTTTCCTATTGAAGATTTTTTTACCCATAATTCAAAGTGATCTTCAATTCTCAATGAACAATTCAGTTTACACTGTGATGATGTCATTTGAAAATGCATTTCAATTTAGGATTCGAGATGAAGAAAAGCTATTTAATCTGATTAGATTTGAAATGATTTGAAATTGTTTATTTCAAGCATTCATGTAAAAATAATACACAATTACATTACAATCATCAGCTATACATTCATACAAAGATGTATTCAAATTAGGATAATTAGACATAAAATTAAATATTGCTTGAAAGGGAAGGTAGTGAACTTCTATAATCCACCCCTGTTCTACTGTAACCATTTTGTTAATGATTTATCATTATCCAGTTCATCACTTTTATCAGACAGAATTAAGTATCCTTTTGGATCAATAAATCACCTGACAAAGATGAATTACTTAATTATTATGTAAAAAATAAGTATTTGAGAAATCAACATGGCAAAAACAGATCAGTTATTAGGGAGCCGGTTTAGCTCGTGCTGGTTTGCGGCGCCTTCCGTCCGTGAAACCAGGGTTCGACTCCGGGCTGCTCCCTGTTCCCTTCTCTACCTCTGCCGGTTCCAAGCCCGGTTTGAGAAGGTTGCGTCAGGAAGGGCATCCGGCGTAAAACATTGCCAAATTTACCATGCGACTTGTTCGCTGTGGCGACCCCTGATGGGAGAAGCCGAAAGTGGAAGAAGAAATACAGATCAGTTATTCACAATATATGCAGATTATATTCATTAGAAAAACAATGCATATGATTAAAAATAATACTATATCAGTAAAAATGACATAACACTGTTTCAGAAATCTTCATAGCAAAAAATTGATCAAGTATCAAAAATTAAAAATATGTTAAAAATATGTTTCCTTTAGAAAAATCATGAATCCATTTTTGGAGCACCTGAAGTCAAATAATTAGAAATCAATAAATTCAACCATCTACAATAATTGACAGCGAATTCTTTTTATCCTCATATTCCCTTATTAATTTTTTTTTGTTATAAGGTAATTCTGTGAAAAAAAACAAAATAAGAAAAAGGGGTCCATGATTTGTCGATTATCCAAAAAAAATGACATGACAATGAAAATGACAATCAAAGCTTTTAATCAAACTGAAATCTATTGAAATCTAAACTTGTACTTTTTTGGTCAATAATTCAAATGAAACTCCTTTTTTTAACTCTCAGTTCCATTTCATATTAAAGTTATATTAAATCTACTGCATTTTCAATCACTGTCATGTTTTTAGATCAAGATTCAAAAGAAATTGCTAACCCTCCCCCCATGCATAATTCATTTTCATTTCCAGGTCTTCATGATTTTTCATCCAAAATCTCTCCTGAAAATGTCATCTGTCAGTGTCTCATCAGGGCGGGTCCCACCTGACTGAATGGACCAAGTTCCTGGACCTCCAGCTGCATCACTGCTCCTGAACACACTTTTCTGTCTGATTGCAGGTTGGAGAGATGCAGTTTGTCAAAGATGAGCTGTAAAGCTCTGGGCTCAGCTCTGGAGAAAAACCCGTCCAATCTGACAGAACTGGACCTGAGTGGGAACCAGAACCTGCAGGATCCAGGAGTTCTTCATCTGTGTGGTTTTCTGGAGAGTCCAGACTGCAGACTGCAGACTCTGAGGTCAGACTCCATGTTTCAGTTGTGTTCACATCAATATGATGAGTCCAGATGACTGACTGATGACATGACTACAGAGTGATGACTGACCCCCCCCATTCCCACCTTACCGTATGCTGCTGCTGAGACTCTGAGGCTCCTTTTTCTCTTTTTTCAGAGGTTCTCATGTAGATCTAGTCTGAAAACATTCCTCTGTGGACAGGATTATTGTCAGTCTAACTTTGAATGTAGAAACTGAGTCGACTTCTCTTCCATGAGCTGGGAGTTTATTCCATAAGACAGGGGCTTGGTGGCTAAACGCTCTACCTCCAACCGTACTTTGACTAATTCTAGGAACCACAAGCAGTCCTGCATTTAGTGAGTGAAGTGTTCTGATTGGATGGTAAGACACTATGAGGTCTTTGATATAGGACGGGGCCATTCCATGTAAGGCCTTATAGGTTAACAGGAGGATCTTGAACTTGATTCTAGAATCAACTGGGATCCAGTGAAGTGAAACTAACACAGGAGTGATGTGATCTCTTCTGCTAGTTCCTGCTAACAATCTAGCTGCTGCGTTCTGAACAAGCTGGAGACTTCTTAAGGAACTCTTAGGACACGCTGCTAACAAGGAGTTACAGTAATCCAGCCTCGACGTAACAAATGCATGGATGAGTTTTTCAGCATCACTCTTAGAGAGTATATTTCTGATCTTAGCAATATTGAACAGGTGGAAAAATGCAGTTTTCCACGTCTGAGATCTGTGAGCCTTAAATAATAAATCCTGGTCAAATCAAAGCTCTTCAGAACTTCTCTCTGGGTAAATGGTCTGGCTGAAGCGCTGATCTCCTCTGCCATGATCAAACTTGCTTCACTTTGTGATTCTGCACGGCTGAAAAGCGTCTGAAGTGTCTGATTCTTCATCTCTTCTGCTTTCTGGATCTTCTACTCTGACAGAAGAGGGATTGACAGAAAATGCTCTTTGTTCCTAATTCTGCCTCCAAGTGATTCTTTGTTGTGTTGTATGGTGTGCGCTTGTGTAGCTTGCTAGCTGCTATTTTCATCTGTGTTGTTGTGAGAAGTGGGCAGGCTGACTTTACTCAGAACAACAGAAGTTGAATTCGTCAGAGCTTGTTGTGTGTGTGACCTTCAGACAGACTCCAATATTGCATTGCTCTGTCATTTCTGTCCATCAAATGTGCCGTTAACTATCTGAACTAGTTCAGCAGCAGTCCTGGTCATGAGTTCTTCAGGGCCAAACCGCTAATCCCAGTTCTTTTGGAAATCTGGACACATTGTGGATTTCTCTGGAACACAGAGGAGGATTTCCTGTTCTAAAGGCTTGATCTTCATCCGAGCCAACTCGATGTTCTTGTAAAGCTTTCCCAACAGCCGTACTGTGCAAGCCTTGGTCATAGTCAGAGTTCTGAGGAGTCCTTCTCCTTGGGGATGAGGATCCCTCCGGCTCTCCGTCAGGATGTTGGAATCTCATTCTTTATCCACACAACTTTCATCAGTTTCCAGAGGAATTGCAGGACGCCTGAGGCATTTTTGTAGAGCCTATATGGAATTCCATTTGGGAGTGGATGCGGCCCTTGCCCTACGCACAATTTTAACCACTTCACTCCGCCTAGGTGGACTCATGTCCAGCTGGTATTCTGGTGTGCTCTGGTGGCATGTCAAGTGGGAGTGAGATCTCTTCAGAGACTTCCACTTTTTTCTTTTTTAAATAGACAAATTTGAAGGGATCTTTATAGAACCGTGATATTGTTTGCTACTTCCGTCTGCGTTTCTTCAGGAGGTTTTCTGCTCTTCTCGGTGTGGACAGCCTACCCTTGATCTCTTCCAGCAGAACGTTTATTTCCTCCTTTTCCTCCTCTGTGGCCTTCCCAGTGGCGGTTCTACACTAACTTACTCCCTGGGCGAGTAACCCCACCAGCCCCACCCGCACACAAGCAAAATTTGACAACATTCTATTGTGTTCCATCTTCTATTTAGCCATTTTAGACAAAAAAATGCATGAATTTTCTAGACTCGTATTACAGGGGGGTCAAACTCAGTCACACAGGGGGCCTAAATTTAAAACACGCTTTAGGTTTTGAGCCGAAGAAGATAAACATTTACTGAACACACTAAAGCTAAACTTTTAAACCTTTTAAACTGAACTTTTTGAACATAAATATGAATAGAAACAGGAACATTATTCCAGAATAACTCAAGTTAAACCTTAAATAACTTATTTTGTTCTCCATAGAAATATATTCCTTCAAAATTATACAAATCTGAAGATGCTGCAGAACAAAACAAACAAACCTGGAAATATTAATAATAAGAAATTACAAATCAAATCGTTGCGTTTTCTTTGCTCTTTTATCATTTTTTAGAGCTGGACTCCTGCTTCATTTTTAGCAATAATTTCTTGTTGTGGGACGTTATGTGTGAGTCTTTGTGAAACATATGGGAGGGATTGGATCTAAAAAAAACTTATTGTGAATTTTATTTTTAGGTGTTATCAAACATTATAAACTAAATCATAGCACTCATCAGTGGGATTACTCCAAACATATTTGACATTTTCCTAACTTTGTGCTACACCAACAGTAGAAATCCTCCAAAAAACCTCCATCCATAAAAAATGGTCTGCGCCCACCACCCCTCCCCTTCCCTTCCCTCTGACACATGCGGCTCCAACTCCATGACGACAGCGCACAGCTGCGGCCTACAGATGATTGTTGGATAGAAAAAGACTCCCAATCACCTGTTAGTGGGATTCAGCCTCCGGTGAGTTGCGCCCCCCAGTCGAATTTTTTGACTCATTATGTTCCAAAGACTACAGCAAAGAGGTGGGGGCGCAAGAGTCTTGCAACAGAGGGCGGTGGTCACGTGCGCGTCGGGTCTGCTATGTCGGAACGGGGAATTGTGGGAAATGATCCTCATTGCCTGCTTTAGTCTGAATTGGTCTGCCTAATTTCTTTTCATGTGCCTGTTTTACGTTGTTTCACTCTGAGTTATTTCATCCTTTTTTTTTGCACCATAAGTGTGAAGAGGGAATAGAATGAAGACATTGTTAAGAGTCTGATGTGTCAAAATAAGAGCGAAAAGTGTCGGCAGCTGCAGGCATGTCAAAATAAAAGCTAAAATCTGTCTCTTCGAATTTTGTAGCACATTATGTGAAACGCAACGAGCACGGAAAATGCCGCCCCCTATGAAGTCCACCTGGTCCACCGCCCACTTCGCCCATATCAAAAACCGCCACTGGGCCTTCCTCCACTGTTTCTTAAGCTGCCGCCTCTCATTAACTAGCAGGTCTATTTCTTTTTGCCTTCTGGATTTGGTGGGGATTTTCGGGGTAGATCGTTTGCCCTTGACCACTCTGAACCGTTCCAATCCGTATGTGAAGATGAGTTTCCCCATTCTCTCCAAATTTTTTCATGGTGTTGCTCTGACCCCCTTCAAGAATACGTTGTTGACCTCCATCCACAGTGTCTTGTCGCAGGACTTCGGCCATTTGACTAATGGCCTTCGCCCTCAATTGAGGGGTGCGACGTGTTGGCTTCTAGTTGTTCTCCTGTGCCTAGTTCTTCCTCCTCGGGGACAGGAGTGTTGATGTCCAGCAGACTGTGGTGTGTGTCCTACTGCTGAACTTCAGTCGACTGATTCAACCTACTTCTTAAAAAGTAGTTATCGATGCGACGCCCTGTAGTCCCTTCGTTAGGCACTTTTTCCTGCCCTGGTGTATCTGCAGGCCATGAGTAGTGGTAATTTAAACTTTGATTTGTTTTGGTCAATAATTCAAATGAAAATCCATTTTTCAACTCTCAGTTCCTTTTTATATCAGTTATTTTAAATCTACAGCATTTTCCTTCACCTTTTATGTTTTCAGGTCAAAATTCAAAAGAAATTGCTAAACAGCCCCCCCCCCCCCCCCCCCCCCTTGCATAATTCATCTTTATTTCCAGGTCATTATGATTTTTCATCCAAAATCTCTCCTGAAAATGTCATCTGTCAGTGTCTCATCAGGGCGGGTCCCACCTGACTGAATGGACCAAGTTCCTGGACCTCCAGCTGCATCACTGCTCCTGAACACACTTTTCTGTCTCATTGCAGGTTGGAGAGATGCAGTTTGTCAAAGATCAGCTGTAAATTTCTGGTCTCAGCTCTGAAGAAAAACCCGTCCAATCTGACGGAACTGGACCTGAGCGAGAACCGGAACCTGAAGGATTCAGGAGTTCTTCATCTGTGTGGTTTTCTGGAGAGTCCAGACTGCAGACTGCAGACTCTGAGGTCAGACTCCATGTTTCAGTTGTGTTCACATCAATATGATGAGTCCAGATGACTGACTGATGACATGACTACAGAGTGATGACTGACCCCCCCATTCCCACCTTACCGTATGCTGCTGCTGAGACTCTGAGGCTCCTTTTTCTCTTTTTTCAGAGGTTCTCATGTAGATCTAGTCTGACAATAATCCCGTCCACAGAGGAATATTTTCAGTCTAACTTTGAATGTAGAAACTGAGTCGACCTCTCTTCCATGAGCTGGGAGTTTATTCCATAAAACAGGGGCTTGGTGGCTAAACGCTCTACCTCCAACCGTACTTTGACTAATTCTAGGAACCACAAGCAGTCCTGCATTTAGTGAGTGAAGTGTTCTGATTGGATGGTAAGGGACCATGAGGTCCTTAATATAGGATGGGGTCATTCCATGTAAGGCCTTATAGGTTAACAGGAGGATCTTGAACTTGATTCTGGAATCAACTGGGATCCAGTGAAGTGAAACTAACACAGGAGTGATGTGATCTCTTCTGCTAGTTCCTGCTAACAATCTAGCTGCTGCATTCTGAACAAGCTGGAGACTTCTTAAGGAACTCTTAAGACACGCTGCTAACAAAGAGTTACAGTAATTCAGCCTCGACGTAACAAATGCATGGATGAGTTTTTCAGCATCACTCTTAGAAAGTAGATTTCTGATCTTAGCAACATTGTACAGGTGAAAAATGCAGTTTTCCACGTCTGAGATCTGTGAGCCTTAAATGCTAAATCCTGGTCAAATCAAAGCTCTTCAGAACTTCTCACTGGGTAAATGGTCTGGCTGAAGCGCTGATCTCCTCTGCCATCATCAAACTTGCTTCACTTTGTGATTCTTGTTTCCGTCTCGTTCAGGACGTCCAAAAATGAAGTGTGCAGAAATTAAAAGACACACAAGAGTCTGCATGAATGTTCAAACCTTTAGCAAAAGGGGAGAGGTGGAGAGGTGTGGCTGTCCGCTCTTTCTGTCTTTAAGGCAAAAAGGCTTTTTTATTATTTAGTAAGGGAAGATGAAAACATACTAAATACGTCATCAGAATTGTGTGTTTGTGTCTAGTCTGCATTGCAGGTGTCGTGGCTCCATAAACACCCCAGTACATAAAGAAACAGAGACCAAAGGTCAAAGACAGGCCTATTGGTGACCTCTGTACAGACAGAAAAAAGAGAAAACATCAGTGAGGTCAGTGCGTGTAAACCAGGAGTGGGAGTGGTCCAGTTCAGCCAGGGCTACGAATGGATTAGGATCAGAAACGGTTGAACAGCTCCAAATATTATTTACAGCGGGTAAATTGGTGGGTAATTTACCGACCCATCATCTGTGGTGCTCTGAGCCCACAGATGATGAGGCTGTCAGTCAATTAAGGCCTTCATCAGGGGAGGGTCAGTCTGTACACGACCATGATGGAGAGTTTCCTGAACGTGTTCTAGGGGGGCTGTGTCCTCCCTCAACCATGATGTGATAAGTCTCTGCTATGGGAGAAAACCAGACTTGGGACATCTGGGGCGTTTTAACACTCCACCAAATTCTTTAAACTGATGTTTGGGACGCACTGTGAGGGAGGGGGGTACTTTATCAGCTGACATCAGAAACCACGCCCTGTGAGAGGGTGTGAGCTGAGCTTCTCCTATTACTGTCCTTCTGTTAGGGCCTTCGTACCAGGTTTTCTCATTTCTATCTTAAGAAAAATCATGTGAGGGGGGTCAGACGGGGAGACGTAGGGCTCAAGGCTGGAGATCCAAGGTTTCTACACCAGAAAAGCTGACAGAATACCTTCATGCTCTGTGGTTTCTGGATCTAAATCCCCAGTACCAGTCTGCCAGTGGCTCCTCTGTTGGACCAATCAGGAACTGCGTCTCATGAGTGAGTTCATCCACTCAGCAGTGGAGTTCCATCTGGTAGAGTGACTGTAATCCAGAATGGTGGAAATGTACCAGTGCTTGTGGTTTATGAGGGCTGTGTAGATGTGCACAGTGAAGGGCAGGATTAGGACAAATTCAACCACTAAGCTTTACTTGTGAGCCTAAGAAATGTTATTTATATATTTAATTGAATTTGACTTTATATTTATTTATTTAGTTTTGCTTTCTTTCTAGCCTCTTCCAGCTGTAACTCAATTAAACGTTTATTGATGTCTTCTAATTTATTTTCTTCCTTTTGACATTAAAGGTTTAATCCACAATTGTTTCTCCCTTTCAGGTTCATTTGTTAAAGTTTGGTTGTTAGTCTGAGTTTGGTAGTTTCAATCCTATCATCATACAGTCATAGTCTGCAGAAACATTAGTTGTGTAGCTAACATTGTGTAGACACCAGCACTGCACAGACACTCCTCTGCAGCATTTGCAGTCCATTCTAAACAAAGCGCTCTGACTTCATCTCCATGAGAAACTCAAGGCTGCAGACCTGCAGCTGAGGAGAGGCTGAACTCTAGGATGTGTGTCCAACAATATGACTGATTATAGTTTCTGAATGCATCGTCAGTGGACACAATGAATGGAAACATTGTCTGTCCTATTGTCCATTATTTTAGTCTTATCATAACTATTCGTATGTCTGGAAAAGCTGGGTGTGAACTAACAGCATTTCTCTGCAGTGATTCCAGATAAAGTTTCCTAACAAATATAACATTTCTCTGCAGAAATGACATCATCCGTTGTAGAATCAGAGATTCAGGAGCCTCTAATACTGCAGCGTTCTGTTCATCCGCAATAGTTGTGTTGTTGTGTTTATTTATGTAGTATGTGTGTGTGTGCTGTGCGTCCACCATCCTGTTCTATCAGCAGTTCCCAGACAAACCTGCTTTGTCACACCTCCCTGTCCTGAGTGCATCTCATTGTCCTGTTTGTTCTGACCCCCCCAGAGGAAGACGTTGTCTTTCTTCACTGCTCTGTCCTGTCAGACGTCATCAGATCCTCCTTGCTGCGTTTCATTTGCTTTTGAATACGCTGGTTCCCCAATCACCTGGACCTCCTGCTGGTCCCAGAGACTCCGCTTCTCTTTATCTACCTTTAGCCATGTCACCAACACAACTCCAACTAAACACACAATTCACACACACAACCACAAATGGTTTGTTAAAACGCAGACAACGCAAAAGACAACAGTCCATCACTTTTAACACGATAAAAACTTCTACACAAAAGCACAAAATACACAACACAACACTGAAGTATCTGAACCCCTAAACAAAATGAACCATTTCACTGAAATGAATCCATTAGGATGTTCACCTCCATATTCTGCACGGGTGATCTCTTCTGCTAGTTCCTGCTAACAATCTAGCTGCTGCGTTCTGAACAAGCTGGAGACTTCTTCAGGAACTCTTAGGACACGCTGCTAACAAGGAGTTACAGTAATCCAGTCTAGACGTAACAAATGCATGGATGAGTTTTTCAGCATCACTCTTAGAAAGTAGATTTCTGATCTTAGCTATATTGAACAGGTGAACAAATGCAGTTTTCCACGTCTGAGATCTGTGAGCCTTAAATGATAAATCCTGGTCAAATCAAAGCTCTTCAGAACTTCTCTCTGGGTAAATGGTCTGGCTGAAGCGCTGATCTCCTCTGTCATGATCAAACTTGCTTCACTTTGTGATTCTGCACGGCTGAAAAGCGTCTGAAGTGTCTGATTCTTCATCTCTTCTGCTTTCTGGATCTTCTACTCTGACAGAAGAGGGATTAACAGAAAATGTTGTTTGTTCCTAATTCTGCCTCCAAGTGATTCTTTGTTGTGTTGTATGGTGTGCGCTTGTGTAGCTTGCTAGCTGCTATTTTCATCTGTTGTGAGAAGTGGGCAGGCTGACTTTACTCAGAACAACAGAAGTTGAATTCTTCAGAGCTTGTTGTGTGTGTGACCTTCAGACACACTCCAATATTGCATTGCTCTGTCATTTCTGTCCATCAAATGTGCCGTTAACTATCTGAACTAGTTCAGCAGCAGTCCTGGTCATGAGTTCTTCAGGGCCAAACCGCTAATCCCAGTTCTTTTGGAAATCTGGACTCATTGTGGATTTCTGTGGAACACAGAGGAGGATTTCCTGTTCTAAAGGTTCTGAAAAGGGTTCTGTTCATTTAGCTTTGCTGTTGGAAAATTCTACAATGTCTCTTTGACAAGTTTTCATGAATCAGCAACTATGTTTTCATGAATCAGCAACTTGGTTTTCCTTGAATCAGGAACTGAGGCTGTGTCCGAATTACCGCCCTAACCCTTATATAGTGCACTATATAGTGCGGTCGCCATTTTGTAGTGCTGTCCGAATCTACAGTTCAAAAATCATGTCCACTAGAAATTTCCCAGAATTCTCTACGAAAAACCAGTGTGGATCGATGCTCACTCGATCGGCGAATATTGTCCAGAATGCACTGCGTTCATACCAGAATGCATTGCGTGTGACCCACAATACACTGCATTTGAATTATTCGAAGATGGCGGACGATTGCGCGAGAAAGAGGACTTAAAAATGTAAGTATATTTAAAAGTATCAAGTATCTGTTGTAAAATATATTTGTAAATATGTAAGATGATGTGTGTAATATGTTATATTCCTCAATCGACTATCTACATTGTTTTGAAGCTCATCAATTTCGGTAATGCTAAAGCTAACGCTAGCGCGAATTAGCGCCGAATGCTAAAAACAAACGCTGTTGATATTACATAAAAAATGAGTGAGTTCTAACCGTAGTAATAAGTTATTAACACATTTTTTAAATGTGATAATATATATGTAGGGACAGACGAGGATAAGGAAAATCTGTTCCATCTGTGGATGGAGAAAGATAGCCTGTTTGTTATCAGGCAAGCTCGTGCCGGATGGGAGTAGAGACACTTGATCAGATTTGTATTTATTTATCATTAAACTGTAATCGTTGTCATGTTGGGGTAAAGGTTGTTGTTGAAAGAGGAGAGGAGGAAAGAGCACGAAGGGACAAAGAGTGACAGGAGAGTCTGTTAAGCTTACCTGAGTTTAAAATATTGTTCACAAAATGTAACGTCGTCATTGTTTTTGCAATTTGTTTAATAAATGCAGGAACAAAAATGAATTATTTACATGCATTATTTAAATCTGAGCCATTTTTAACAATCTCAAAAGAATTTTCATATAACATTTTCGTTTTATATGTTAACATTTATTTTATATATGTTAACAATACTCCTGGTCTTCTAGAGTCATGTGTGTCACAGTTGGAGCTGAAAGGAAAGCAGAGATTTGTCCTCGCAGACGGACTCCACTTTGCTCGTCCTGCATGTTCCTGATGTCAACCTGCTGTGGCTCAACATCTGTGGCTCCCAGCAGTCCCCTTCGCTGATGCACAGAATGTGCAGAACTGAACTGCAGGCAATGATTTTCATTGCAAAGGTTGGTTTTACTTCCAGTGCCCCCAGAAATATTGCTCTCCTCCTCATCTTCATAATGCCAAATGCTCTCTCCACCACAGAGCGTGTTCTGGAGTGGTGCTGGTTGTAACGGGCCTGAACCGCATTCCTAGTGGGTTCCCTGTAGGGTGTCAGCAGCGTGATGGGATGTGCAATGCAGGGATACCCACCATCACCCAAAAGGATCCTTCAGGTGGGTAATGTTTGATTTACATAAATTTGGCTTTTACGTAGAACCTGTGAACTGTGGACTGATCCTGGATTCCCAACAAAAATATCTATAAATTTGGCTTAGAGTCACATACAGCCTGCAGTTGAATGGAATAAAAAAGCTTCCTGTTAAAATAACAAGCTGAATTTTCTTTTAGGGCCTTTATTCTTATGTGGCAGCCATCAATGCTCCCTACGACCTTTTGGAAGGTGGAAGACCAAGCGAGCTGCTATAAAACCAGAGGTGACTAATGGCAGTTCATTCCCACTGGATGCTGGGTGACCCTGCTCATCAGCTGGAGGATCCGGTCTGCCGTCCTGTGGACAACGTCGCTCACAGTGGACCGTGGCGTGTCAAAGGCCCTGGCTACCACACTGTATGATGTGCCACACGCCAGCCAGAAAAGGAAGACCGGGACTTCAGTCTCCTGTGTGCCCCCCCACCCCCCCAGGAGTGTGAGGAACCCGAAGCTGCTCCACCAGATGCTCAATGGTCCTGCGGGTCAACCGAAAGTCTGGTTTTGTGTCGGACTGAGCGTCAGCATAGAGGGCCAGGACAGAAACCTTTATGTTGGCAAAGCAGTAGAGACGTGGAAGACCCTGTAAAATAGAAAAATAATTATTTCATTGAGAAAATTAAATCTGATTTTTTTTATGTTTCATTTTATTCTGATGTCTTACATTTTAGTTTATGACGTATTTATAAATACTGGAAAATTTCGTGGGTTTTTTTTGGCTGGGTTTTTGGATTTTTATATAAATATTTAAAAAGTAAAAAAAAAAGTATTTTTGTTAAAAACAAGTGATATGGTTTGACTCTGAATAAAAAATACTAAACTTAGATCTCACAAGTGTTTCATGTAGTTAGACTATACAGTTCATAATCCAGTGTTGAAAAAGAATGTTAAAAAGTCTTACCCAGCAGACTGTGTAACTTTGAGTATAATTAGTAACAAATGCTTAAATTGAACTAATAAAAAAACTTAAAGTTTAACTCACAAGTTGTTCAAGTCTGGTCAGGGGCATCCAGAGGAAATTTTCTGAGACGTCTGTTCCTCCTCCTTGCCGTCCTGTGATGCTGCATATCTGCTCGTTTTCGGTTTGATCCCATGAAAAACGGTTGAATTATTGCCAGGAACACGGACAGATTCATATATAAAGCTATTTTCAGTAAGTTAGAAGATAAAACTACAGAAAAAAAAGCCTCCTCGCAAGAGCCCGTAAATCGTTCAGCGGCACAAAAATAAATATTGCCATGGACTAATGACTTGAGGGTTTATTTATCAACAAATACATAAAATCTACACCAATGTGTTTGTAATTTTATTATTTATAAATCGGCCACATTTTCCATGATCAGAACACAGCACAGGTAGCTCTAATTATAAAGCTTGCCCTGGACGGCTCCCTCCCTCCTCTCCCCCTATACGCGATTTACGCAGCCGCGTAGGGCCCCCGTCACCACCAGGGCCCCGAAGTGCCGAAAAAAATGAAATAAAAAAAGAACCAAATCTGGCGACCCATTTCATAGAGCTTTCCATACCAAAGTGTGCTCTGAATGTTGTGCAAAAGAAAGTTGCCCGCACTTTAATGATCCCCCCCTTCAACACACCTGAACCAATCTGGCAACCCAAATAATGATGTTACGCCACTCTTAGCAACAATTGGTCAACATCATTGTCAGAACCTGACGCAGTGTGTATTTACGAGTGCATTTTGTTTTAATAAAGTTGGGAAAAAGAAAAAAAAAATGAGTGCATTTTGTTACAAAAAGCGACAACAAGAGAACTTAATGCCACAGAGACTTTATCCATCAGGAGCTGAAAAAGATGAAGAGCTTCAACATCAATCACAAGGTAAGTTTGGAGGATGTTGGGGCCGTATTTTTTACATTATCCAGTATTTATGTGCAGCTGCGCAATTTACGTAAATACTAATCGATCCGAGGTGAAGAAGATTGCACATAAACGACCCCGTTTTGTCGTAATTAATTTCCATGGAAAACTCGAAAATAATTCTGATGCCCAAGTTTCCAAGATGAGGGCGAACATGACCTAAACGGCGGAGAGTAGAGAAAAGTAAATAATGACAACGGTAATGGCTGATAAATGTTTTAACTCACGTTATCGTGTTGTTTCGTTGTGTTGCTACACATATTTAGTGTGTTCTGCATTTTCTGGTTTATGTCAGTATAAAAACTGCTGTTTATCTATTATAGACAGTCAGGTAGTCTGACTTTTTCAACAGTGTGTCTTAAAATCTGGCATTAGCATAAATATGGAGAATGAAAACTGCCAAATACAATTAGGAAATAAATGTTCTCATTTATAATGCTCTGACTCTATTTTAAACTGTGTGCAATATTCATGCTGTATGTGCAATATCCATTCTAATGTGGAATACCCACTCGTGCAATATTCACCCCACTCTACTGTACAGTATTTAAGTATTTATGCCTTATATAGCTCCTTATTCTTATTTTATTTTATTCTACCTTTTTTATATCGAGAGTTGCTGGAAAAAATTTCATTGTGCTCTGCAGAATGATAATAAAAAAAAGATTCTGATAAATGACAAACAAAATAAATGTACTAATTTTAAAATTATGAATATACAAAATAATAACTAAAGAAGTGTATAAATGGTTATATTTCCATTTATACTCAAATTAGTGTTTACATTTATTATTTATAAATGGGTAAATTAATTTCTTATTTGTATTTTGCAGTTTTGGTTCTACGTAGTGATGATGTTTTGCACAGTTCCGTCTCAGCCGACAGTCTCTTCTGCTCTCAAAAAGTATCAAAAAGTATTGGAGGTGGTGCAGCGTCCACATCCCAAGATGTTCCTGACATCACTGAAGATGTGATTTCAGGCAATTAATTAGCTTGTAAAGTAATTTTAAAAGAAATGTCTGCATAACCCCTTTTTTTTCATAAACAGCAGCTGAAAAGTATGGAGCCCCCAGTTGTTCATAACTAAATAAATAAATATGATCTTGAGCAAATATACAACCAAACAATAAATCTCTCATAATTATATAAAAAGATCATGAAATTGTGAAAAACCTGCACACCGATTTTAAATGAGCTATTATATAATTAGTAGTATTCTGCTATAGTTATTTTATTAACTTCATCATTAATTATTGTATAATAATTCTTGTTGTTTAGCTGCAGAAGAAACTGCTGTCACCACATCTTCTGCTGAAAGGGAAAACATTGATGCTGCTAGTAAGTTCAAATCCACCCCATATGGAACCTATATCAAACTTTTTGTTTCATTACTACTTAAAAGAAAGTCATACATTTGCAGACACACACAAAAGTGAGGGCACTTCTTTCCAACATTCTGCTTCCAGCATCACTGTAACTGTTCTGTAGATTTGTTTGGACTCTTTGACTTTTCACTGTTTGCTTTTATTGAAGTTATGTCTTTATGTTCCAGAGACTCCAAGAGAGGCGTGAATGAAAGAGGAGCTACTGGATCCAAAATTCCACACACCTCAAATCCAATTGGTCCAGCTGAATGGCCAACCACACTCTCTGATCCAGAAAGAGGTCCTTTTCAGACTGAGAAAGACTCTGACTTTCCAAAAACCCCCTCAAAATCCCCCTCATTGAGCTGTTGTGTTCTTTATTTTGGATTGTTTTATTATTTTATTGTCTATTAAGTTGCTGTTTTTAATAAGTTGGAGTTTTGGGAATGTCATTTGTTGAGTGCCCAATGTTACATTAAAAAATAGATATATCTATATATACACATTTGTCATTCATATTTTTTTCTTTTCACTTTTAAAATTGGTTTGGCCTCACTAAATGTGCATCCAACATGCAGATAATATACTGTGTTCAATTCTTCTGCAGCAACAATAATACATTCACAAAATGTAGTAATAGAGAGATTTCATTTATATTACAACAACAGTTGTGTTTTGTTGGTGATGCCGATCAGTTAGAGGGCCCACTAATTACATTTCGCTTAGGGCCCCCAGAAGATCAGGGCCGGCCCTGCCCACACAGCAGAAACTGGACCAGGTTTTGAAGAATTGAACCGTGTCCTTATTAAGGACGGCAAGTCCCAGGGTCCTGAGGGGCGTGACGTCACCAATGACCGCGTCAAGCAGAAAACGAAACCCGGAAGAAAACACAGCACAGAAGCATGAGAGATGGCAGCACGCCGCTCACCAAACATTCCGGCGATCACGGCACTCAATAAGGCCGATACATGTCCCGATGGATCGCCACTGACAACCCAAAAGCTGCAGGACGCTTCTCCGTAGACACGCAGCAGAAAATGCGAAAACCGCAGCTCCAAAGACGCCCCGGGAGCCGGTAGCCGAAAAAAGAGCGGCATACGCGGGGAGACGGACCCCCCCCGTAAGAAGGGAGATCCAACAATCCGAAAAGAACGGGGGGAGAACATCAAGACGCAGAAGGAGAAGGAGAACAGCGAGCAAGGAGAACCGGCAAAGAACTCAGTGCTGCAGTAAACAAGAACGAACAGTTTACACACCTGGACTTAAATTTGATGCTGCACAGGTGAGTTGATTAACTGAACCGCCCTGGGGGAGTGGCCTAAGTAACTGCCTGCATGAGATTGACTGCCCGAAATGCTCCAAGGTCGCCCACTCTCTGTAAAATATCTGCAGGGGGTTTAACCTTTCTATATTCTCTTGATTTGTGTCAGATCCATTAAAATGTGATCCAGATTTTCCTACTGAAGATCTTGTACCAATCATTCAAAGTGATCTTCAATTCTCAATGAACAATTCACTTTACAATGTGATGATGTCATTTGAAAATGTATTTTACAATTTAGGATTCAAGATGGAGAAAAAGTATTTAATCTGACATTTTAGAAATCAAAGCTTTAAATCAAAGTAAAATTATTGGATTTTAAACTGTTATGTGTTTTTGGTTCCATATTTCAGATGAAAATTTATTTTCGTTTCTCATTTCCATTTCATTTTAAAGGTATATTAAATCTATTGCAATGTCATTCAACTTTAAAATTCAAAAGAAATTGATAAACAGCCCCTCCCATGCATAATTCATTTTCATTTCCAGGTCTTCATGATTTTCCCTCCAAAATCTCTCCTAAAAATGTCATCTGTCAGTGTCTCATCAGGGCGGGTCCCACCTGACTGAATGGACCAAGTTCCTGGACCTCCAGCTGCATCACTGCTCCTGAACACACTTTTCTGTCTCATTGCAGGTTGAAGGACTGCAGTTTGTCAGAGATCAGCTGTGAAGTTCTGGTCTCAGCTCTGGAGGAAAACCCGTCCAATCTGACAGAACTGGACCTGAGCGGGAACCAGAACCTGCAGGATCCAGGAGTTCTTCATCTGTGTGGTTTTCTGGAGAGTCCAGACTGCAGACTGCAGACTCTGAGGTCAGACTCCATGTTTCAGTTGTGTTCACATCAATATGATGACAAAGTTGTGTTAGGACTGAACTGCAGACATGAGGCTTTGGTCCAAGAGACTCCTTTAAAGCGCGTGCAGAAGCAGCAGCCTCACGTGCACGCTCACATGCACTCTGAGTCCTGCTGTGTTTCAGCAGATGCAGCTGAGAGTCCAAAGGGTTAGGGTGACAGAGTCCTGCTGCAGCTGGATGCTGCTCTGACAGACACATCCTCCACAAACATCCTCACCTTTTCATCCACAAACATCATCACATCATCCATCAAAGCTCCCAGCAGCTTCTGACTCTTCATTCAGAGCTGAAGTCATGCTTGATCAGGGATCAATGTCCAACATTTGCTGCTGACTCTTCCTCATCACTTCCTTCTTCTCTCTGCTTTGATCTGTTGGAGCTGAAAGTCTCTGCTTGAAGGGCTGCAGCAGAGAAGGACTGGAAGATCATCTCCTGAAAACTGGGAGGAAGACTTTCCAGCATCCTGCTGCTGAAATTCTCCCATGATTCAGTGCTGTTTGGAGAAGAGCTGAGCAGAAAGAGGAAGTGGACTTTTTCTGCTGTTGCTGCAGAAACATCAGTTGGTTTGGATGCAGCCACAGGCTGATGTTTGACTTTCACACATCTGGACTTCTTTCCTGAAGCAGCTGCATGTTGTCCTGAATGTTCCTGAATGTTCTTCTTCTCTGCTTCTGCTGGACTCTTCTGATCTGCTGCTGCTTCACATCTTTGGACTTTTTCTAAACTTTCTGATCTTCTTCAGCTCTGAACTCTTTAGAAGAAGTGAAGGATGAAAAACAGGAACTTTGTCTTTAAACTCAACTCTTTCTTCTGGATTCAGGTTGTTTGACTGCAGATTGTCAAAGACCAGCTGTGCTGCTCTGGTCTCAGCTCTGAAGTCCAACCCGTCCCACCTGACAGAACTGGACCTGAGCTCCAACAACCTTCAGTCTTCAGATGTTCAGCAGCTCCAGGATCTGGTGGAGAGTCCAAACTCCAAACTGCAGACTCTGAGGTCAGTAGAGGGTTGGAGTCAGTCCAGCTGCTTCCAGATGTTTGGTCCTAAAGTTAGTCTGAGAGCAAAGATGCAGAGTTTCCTGTGAAGCTGCAGCTTCTCAGTGAAGCTCTGAGGAGAATGATGACAGGCTTCAGGACAACAGTCAGCCAATCAGAGCAGCAGAAGCTCCAACAGGTGAAGATGACAGGAAGCTGCTGCTCTGAACAGGACTGAAGCTCCTGCTGCTCTTTCTGCTGCTGTGCTGCATCACTGACTGACAGACCAGGATCAGGAGACACTCCTTCATCTCTGGCTCTCTACTTTCTCTCTGCAGGTGGAGGTGGTGAGTCTGATGTTCCTCCTGGAGGAAAAGAGAGGAGCAGCAGCAGCAGCTGGTCTGCAGAGATGTGGTGACTGGACGGTGTTCCTGGGAGGTGGAGAGCAGAGTGATGGAGGAATCAGAGGAAGTGGAGATGAGTGTCAGAGCTGCAGCAGGAACTGATCTGAGATCAGCTCCACTGTCTCTCAGTTATGGTGCTGCAGCTCCCCCAGTGGACTGATGGAGAACTGCACTTCCTCTAATTCTAACTTCTGAAACGTCACTATGGGTCAAATTGTGAAGTTTGGTCGTTTCCTGCAAATAAACTCTGATATGAATTTGTAACAACAACCAGTAAACAGCTGGTAAACTAACCTGGCTCCAGTTAGTTTCCATTTTAAATAAAAAAGTTTCCTCTTGGTTCAAAGTAAACCTGGACGGTTTCTCTAAACTGATGTGGATGGAGGCCCTAGCTCTAGCTGGAAACACTGCTACAACGTGAAGGGGATTGTCATGGATGGTTACCTCTCAGGTTGGACACGCCCCTGACCAGGTGCCAGTGGTTGTATTGATGATTGAGGATCAGATAGAAGAGTTGGAGCAGCATAGCAGCCCCAGTCTGCAGTCTAACAGTGGTGACATCAGGCTGGGCTCATGGGCTGATTTGGAAGAGACAGAAACTGTCAACTTTGTAGGGGAGAGCTGCCATTTTCTGTCAAATCCTTGTTCTCCTGTTTCTTTTAGTGGTCAGACAGTCAGCATGTAGGTTTGGGACTTTTATTTTGTAGGATCTGAGGGAAGTTTGTTTCTCCGTTTACTAGAGGTGTGTTCTGTTTGTTGTGTTCGCCTTGGCTCTCCCTGAATTTAAGATGCTCCTAGAATAAATTCCAGTTATTCTTTATCTCCACTTCTTTGTTTTTTCTACACATTTATCTGAATTATTTCACTTCTTTACGTTTTCTAAAGTCATGTGACGCTGCAGCTACTAAATCTGATGGATAGAAACCAGAAATCACAAAAACCAACAGAATCAAACAATAAAAATGTCCAAATGTATCTGAAATAGACATAAAAACTAGTTTGATGTTTTTCTGCGTTAATTGAAGGAGTCACCAACGTGAAAAGAGGAAAAGTTGATTGAATCAGTGATGAACAGAAGCACAAATACAGAAAGACATCCTCAGCGGGGGGGTTACCAGCAAACAGCACCTTTAGCCAAAATAGATCCAGATGTGAGAATCAAACACTCCTCTACACACTGAAGCAAGCAGCTCTACAAAAGGTTCTGGTTCTGTTTGGAAGAGGAAAAATACCAGCAGAACTTTAGTCATCAACAAGTTTAGGAAAACGTCTCTGCTGCAGAACACAGGAGAACCAAACCAACTCATGTGTCTGTGTGGGACTGGAAGTTCAGAAAAGTCCTCATGGCTTTGAGATGCTTTTTGGGAACAAACAGATCCCAGAGTGGAAAGCCCACACCATGACAGCGCCGCCTCCTTTAAGGCTGGAAGCTACATCTCCAAAATACACTTTGGTGGCTGTTTTGGAGCAGATGAGAACTTTTACAAACGGTAAAAACGTCAAGTACAAAAGTACAACAGTACAACTCTGCTGGACAACGTGCTTTTATTTTGAAAATTACAATGACTGGTTTTCCTTTAAAGTAGATTTATACATGTGTGTATTTGTTATTTACAATGATGTTCTTATTGCAAACCTGAAAGTGAATCCTTGGAAAATGACATCATGTGCAATAAAGTTTGAATGATTGAATAAATAAATAAATAATCAACACATATCGCTGTGTGTCTGCAGGATGTTTGTATGCATTTATTCATGCCAACATATCCCAGAATTCCCTGGTTTCAGCGCCATCATGTTTTAAAAACAACTTTATTCCACAAAAAGGAAATAAATCCAGTAGAAAACATCAAACTAAAGCTTGGTGGGTGATGCTAAAGCTGCTGACGCCCTCTTTTTAGATTTGATTATTATTGAAATATAATCATTACAAACTCTCAGACACAACCACACAATGATGCAAGGCACAGCTCTACACACACAAAACAATGTCTACATGTCTAAAAATCTAGAAATCTTTCAGCATCAATGACATTTCAAGGCATTTAACAATCTGGACTCTAGATCAGTAACTATTCTGGAGCAGATTTCCAAATGTCATCAATAAAGGATTTGAGTTCTGAATCCATTCAATGAGGAGAAATACAGTCTGACTTCAATTTCAAACACAGTCAATTCAGATGATCTGTTTTCATTTGGATGCATTTCTTTCATTTTGGGGACTACGGGCCATTTGATGAATTTCCATAGTTGATCACCTGATGTGTCTGTTATTTTAGATTGATGATACTTTACTGTTAAAGTCATGGTAGAATTGACCTTTAAAGGATTTGTTTACATATTTATCATCACATTTTTCAGTGAGTTTTATTTCATCTATGAATAAATTTGGTAGTTTAATTTGAACATTGGAAGACAATATTCTATTTCTTATTAAATGGATTAAAGCAATTGGAATTTCTCTGCAGGTTTTCTGAAATTCCTTGGTTGAACATTAAATATCAAATTGACTTTTGAAGTCTCTTCATTGAAGAATTTCTCCATTTGAATCAAGAACATCGTTTCCAAAATGATCTTGAGGTCAAACCAATTCTGCTGAAACATTTCTCCTCCAAGTGATGGAGATTGATGATCTTCACTTCCTGAAATGACTCCAAACTCCATCCTTGTACCAAATAGAAACTCCTGTTCAATCAGATCAAAGGCTCAATAAAGTCAATGAACCCCCCTTCTTTCAATTCTATTCAATTTGATTGATGTAGTCCAATATTCCAACAATAGTTAGAATAAACCTAAAATCCTAAAGAACATGAAGTCATCCAATTCAATAGGTAATGGCTAAACTAAATGGAACAAAACTAACTAAAAAACTAAACTAAAGAACTAAAAACCAGAGTAAACATTTGAAAACAGTTTTAAACTCTAAAGTTCACATTATAAACTTGAAGGATGTCTGGAAAATGTGTAAATAAAATAGCTGCTGACCTCGGCACATCTCATCTGTTACTGCAGGCTGGAAACAAACATATTTCACAATAGAATATTCATGCATTTATAGAATCAAGTCAGTGCATAATCAAAAGAGCACCATGGATCCCCTGTTCACCTCCACAGTCTGGAACAGGGAAAGACACCAGAACCTGGGGCCTCATTTATAAATGTTGCGTACGCACAAAAGAAGGCGTACGCCACTCTCTACCTAATAATTGAGATTTATAAAAAGCAAACTTGACGGGAAAATGTGCGGTCCTTCAAGCTCTGACCCAGGCGTACGCACAAAAACGGGTGAAATGAGAAACGGCGACACCGTCGGCAGATGGAAGAAACACGTGAAAGTGAAAATGACAATACTGCCTCTCAGAAATAACATGAAGACTTCACAAAGCAAGTCTTACAATTAACAGCTACACCAACATCCGTTTGATCGATCAGCAGTGAAACAAACAAAAAAATCAAACGAAAATTACAACAAATTCAAATGAACACATATTTGGAAAAAGAAAAGTGAAATAAGTTCTGCAATATTGGCATGTTGTGCAATTCATCCTCATAAATAATAGTTAACAGAACGAAATAATGAACAAAACTGATATTCTCGTCAATGTGTCCGTCTGGCGGAGCAGATATAGGGGCGTGCGGACGGACGCCCCTATATCTGCTCCGCCAGATTGTTAATTGTTATTAATACATCTGATTGTCAGATTGTCATGGATATATTAATGTTGAAATTCCTTCTGATTTAGAGAACAAGTTTCCTCCAAAAATGGTTAAATCTCTGATAAACTGCAGCAGCAGATCACAGCAGCAGGTGGCAGACATTACCCATAATAAGCAAACTGAATAGAGGAGACTTTTTGACGTGGGATTCCAAAGCAGATTTTGGTAGAACGTTTCTATTTCTGAATATTTCAGTGTTTTTAAGCTCAGCAATCACTCTTTTATTCTCAAACACAGTCAGTGTTATTTTAATAAACCACACAAGCCTTCTACAGCTAAAACATCAAGGAAAATACACACCATGATAGCACCACCACCATGCTTTCACAGGGAATGCTTCTGAAAAGAGACGATGAAGCTTCTCCTTCGTCCCGTTGAGTCATGGCAGCTTCTGAAACATTTCTCCTCCAAGTGATGGAGATTGATGATCTTCACTTCCTGAAATGACTCCAAACTCCATCCTTTTGTTTAAGGATGATCTACTTTAGGTTCTCTATACTTTCAATTTTCATTGATTGATGAATATTTGTAGCCTAATAGCATCTTTTTGTTGTCTTTTTGAAAACCTTTTTACTGCTTAACTTCATGCAGCTAAACTGTTAAAGTCCATCAATCATTCATCATCTTTTGACATTTAACCGTTGCTATCCCAGGATTTATGCTTTAGATCCTTAGATTTAAAGTTTGTGGAAACAAAACATTTAAAATAGTTTCATGGAGTTGATATGATGGAGTAAATCCTTTGATATTTGTCCATTTTCAAACAGAACATCCTGTGGAAATGTTCTTTCACATTTTCCTGACATTGTAAAAATGTCGTGTTCTGGGTAAATCAGTGTTTTCTGTGATAACGGTAGTTTACTGCCACTGTTCAACCTTTATTGTTAGAACATTGATCACAAACAAGCAAAGAGGAAATCTGAGGGTTATTGGGACTTGAGGCATGGATTCAGACATTCTGTGGAGTTTACCACTAACCAAAGAAATGGCCTTGTGGGTAAACATTTCTCATCTGTTTGTCTTTTCTCTGAATGAACGCTGACTTTAACAGGTTGGAGGAGCTTGGCTTGTGGTCAATTTCACCTCCAGGATCTTGGTCTGGCTGGTATTTTAAGGGTGAAGATCAGTCTGGTGGTCTTCCTGAAGCAGGGATAGAACAAGGCATAGATGAGGGGATTCATGCAGGAGTTCAGCAGCATGACCCAAGATAATACCACAGCTTTGTGGGGGGGTCTTGGCCTGCCAGGGAAGGGTAGTAGTACGGGCAGAAGCACATGAGAAACACTGCCATCACCATGCCCAGGGTCCGGGCTGCTTTCCACTCCCACCTCTTCACCGTGGGAACAGAAGGGACCGTCTGCAGGCGCCAGACCTGAGACACGGCCGCCACCAACACCCGGGCGTACAGCACCAGCATGACAGAGCGGGGGCCGACTAACCAGAAGAACAGGTGGACACTTCCTGATGTGTGGCTGATGACCACCACGCACTCGCCGTGGCAGGTGTGGACCCTGTGCGGCCGCTGTCCCATCAGAATGCAGCCGTTGTAGAGGGCGGAGCAGCCCCAGCACAGGCAGATCAGGAACACCACCGGGTCAGGGTGACCCTGCTGGGGTACAGCAGCGGCTGGCAGATGGCCAGGTACCGGTGGACGGACATGAGCACCATGTGGCCCAGGGAGCCGGACAGCAGGCAGTAGGAGAGGAAAGGCGTCAGGGCGCACATGAGCCGGCCCAGCAGCCAGCACGTCTCCAGGTAGCAAACCCCCTCCATGGGCATCACCAGCAGCCCCCCCACCAGGTCTGACCCGGCCAGGGACAGCAGCAGGGCGTTGGTGGGGGTGTGCAGCTGCCTGAAGATGATAACCAGCAGGTTGAGGGTCACGGTGAGCAGAGAGACGAAGGCCAGCAGGACGTAGAGGAGCCCCCGCCGTCTGAAAGCTAGGCAGCAGCAGCCGCCTGCAGGAGGAGTTCAGGTTGGGACAGCAGAGAGAGGAGCCCCCCCCCCGCCGTCGTCCATCAGAGGGGTAGTGGGTCAGATGTTCCAGCAGGGGGGTTTTTCTCCTCCTTCAGTGACACCCACAGGGGTGATGCAATTCCCCCTCCTGACCATCATCTTCATCAGACCCCCACGTCTCCCCTGGTTTCTTCCAAACCAAAAACAGGAGAAAATAGATTGATAGACTTTTCAAAAACAAACACATCCAAAGCGTCTCATCAACAAATGAATCAATGTTATTCTGTAGGCGTATAGGAGATGTGAGCAAAAACAAAGAAATCCACTTTAAGCTGCAGAAAATGTTTTCTTTGATTTGGTTCTGATTGAATTTTCCTGTTTGAAACCTCCTCAATACAAGCATCTAGAAAAAAGAGCCTAAAGTCAATCAAAGCTGTTGTGAAGGAATGTGGTTGTTTCCTGGAAGACAAACACTAGAAAAGAAAAATCCTCTCATCAAGAGGAAACAGTGACTGGAATTGATTTTCTTCATATCAGAATTCTTGGTCAAACCATTTTTCTTCTCCAACTGGCAGATTCTCTTTGACTTATCTGCCAAAGCAGAAAGAATGTTGGACTTCTTTCTGAGCGGCCTGTTTTTAGCAGAGTGAAGGTTTGGACTCCAACATCCTATGAGGTGATAGAATCAGGACTCACTTGGAAACGGCTCCAGTTTGAAAGGATTGGACCATTTCTTTCATCTTTAGTGGTTTGTACAGATCAGGGGTTTCCAACTCAGTTTACCAGGGGCTCCAAGAAGCCAAAAATCCCATAGACGTCTATAGAGAAATAAACAGCTTTTTCTCAGTCCTATTTGTGGGAATAACCATTTTTTCTATTTTTAATAATCTTGATAATTCTCTTTTTTAGCGTAAAGCTATTCAAGTTATGAACTGACCAATCAGAGGCTTCAATAAAAGTAGGTGGAGCCTGCTGGCCCCCCACATCTAACATTTCAAACCTTTGACAGATTTCAAGTGGTAGGGCCGTGGCCTTCCAACAAGCTCACTCCTGATTGGCCAAAAAGTAGTTGTGGTAGAAGCCTTGACTAAGACCGATTCGGACCAATCAGTGCTACGACTTGGAGCAGGAAGTGAACCATCTTCCATGGTGATGTCACACTCTGAAAGCTCTTCATGAACACTTCAAATCATTTCTTGGAGGAAACATTGAAGATCAGGATCATTTCTCCCAAACATGACTCTTCTTGACTCCTCCTTTCTAGCAGAGAATTGGCAGTGCTCCTCCTCCTCCTCCTCCTCTTCCTCCTTTTTCAAAGTTTTCTTGATCTGTGGAGAGCGACGGACACCCATGAACCTGTTTACTGATCAACATGTTTACTGTCCAGCTGCAGATTCTCCTCTAATATTGCATCATGGATGTTTTTCACTCCTCAGATTGGTCCGGGACCGGAGGAGTTCCAGGCCAACTAAGCAGTTTTTCCTGATGAGGAGCTCCTCTCAGCCGCTGAGCATCATGGGAGTCCTTCCTGTTGGGTGAGGAGCAATCATTTGATCTGAAAGGGATCACTGTTTAGTTTTAGGACAATGTCTGCGTTCTTTCTGACAATAATAACAGTCATTCATAGATGAATGAATCTTTTTCTGAATCAGAATAAACCAAATTAGTAGAGTTTGACCTTAGTTTAGATATATGCTAATTCATTCATTTAACCTTAGAAAAGGCACATTTCTAAGACTGTACCATTAATATTTATGTACTATATAATTCATCAAACTAACATAGAATGATTTTTTCATCATTCAGATCATTTTGCAGTTCAACTTTGAACTTTTATAACTTTTCATTTGTCACAGCTCAGCTGCTCTGGTTCTCCTTTTTTCCCTGTTTTCCTTTAAATAACAGCTGATTCAGTTTGAAAACATTGTTTATTGTGTTAAGGCTTTGGATTAATACAAAATAGAAAGCTTTATTGACATCATGTGTTGAACATTTCAATGGAACAAAAGGGAAACTCTCCCTGAAACTGTTTAACGTAAGAAAACCATTTAATTGATCAACTTTATTGATTGGTGTTATTCATTTAATTTACATTTTTATTTGAACATTTTTCTGTCATAAGCCAATCAAATGTATTTTCTTCTGTCATTGTTAGTTTTTTTTACCACGTTTTTATCCGTCTCTTCAAATGTTTTCATTTTTTGAATGTTTTCTATAAACTAACCTCTAGTCATGTCTGATAAACATCTGTTAAAAATGGATATTTTTAGAAAATAGATTGATTTGATTCAATTCCTGGTTGGAAATGGTGTAAATCCTGAATATTGATGTTTTCAAGCACGTCAGTGATGGCTGAGCGGGTTTTTTCTCTGGAATGCTTTTGATTGACAGGCTTCCAAACACAAAGAACTTTGATCAACAGCCGCTTGATGAGAGTTCATAGAGAAAGAAACAAAAATGTCTTGAAAATGTGACATCACAAAGGGAAACCCGTTTAAAAAAGGTGTTTTTTACTACATTACAAAAATCTATACCATTTGTTGTAAAAGGGACAAAAAACATTAAAAATCTGTTTTTCTGGATGAAAAATGTGCTGAATATGAAGATGAATAAACCAAAATCTCATGTTTGTTGAATGATTCTTCTTGCTTGGTAGATGCTTCTACTGGCTGTGTCTCTTCTGCCTTTGGGTCAAAGCAGAAATCCTTTTCTGTCAGAAACATTGAACCAGCTAGGGTTAAGTTTCCATTGACTTGAGACTTTTTCCAGATCCTGAGATCAGTGAACTGATCCATGTCCTTTGGTTGATGTTTCTCCAAATGTTGAACTGTTGTCTTCACAGCTTTCATTTTAGACCCAAGGCTTTCAATGGAAACAACTGTTGTTTGAAACATTTGAGGAAGTTGGTTACCGTTTTCATTAAAGACTGTGACATCAGCAAGTCGCTTTCATTGAATTCTTTGAGATTTTCTAAATGACATTTTTGAAACAAACCTACTTTATTCCTTTCTTAACTGGGAATCTTAGGGACGTTCTTTGTGGAAGGACGGTACTATTGGGAACAAAAACCAAAACAGAAACTGAATTCATTCTATTATTAAATGTTAACCAAATCCCAGAAACTCTAATGTACCAAATAGAAACTCCTGTTCAATCAGATCAAAGGCTCAATAGAGTCAATGAACCCCCCTTCTTTCAATTCTATTCAATTTGATTGATGTAGTCCAATATTCCAACAATAGTCGTCTCAATTCTACCGGTAATTGTAGAATAAACACCAAACCCTAAAGAACATGAAGTCATCCAATTCAATAGGTAATGGCTAAACTAAATGGAACAGACTAAAGTGACCTTTGACCCTCCTTCTCATCCAGTCCCAAACCAGTTCCCCTCTGGAGATCCAGGATGTAGACGAGTCGGCTCAGGACGCGTTCACCAGGTTCCACTCAGTTTTTGGAACCATCTGATGTCAAGTGTTCTCTAAAAACCAACAGTGGAATTTAACAATTCATTCAGACCAAAGGCAGGAGAGAAATTGCTGCCTTTTATTGTCTGGATGCATTTTTTTTTCAAATATCTTCTGTTTTTACCGTCTCTATGTTGTTGTTTTTTCTTTTCAATTGGTGGTGACTCATCACCATGGAAACACGTTGCTGTATTTGTGCATCAATACAAAGTGTTGTCTGGTTCAAATCCCATCAGTGTCTCCAATGTTCATCCAAAAAGCCTTTACTAGGGTTTGAACACTGATTTAGCAATGGTTTTCCATAAGCTGCCACTGAATTTCCCAATCTAAAAAGAAACTCATTTCATGCAGACTGTTGGAGACGGTGCTGCTAATTCAAACCACATATTGATACTAGTGCTGTCATGCCATCCATTTATTAATCAGGACCTAGAATGATTTCATCTGTTTGGAATCTAACCTCATATTTGCTGTGAAAAGCCTCATTTGTAGCTATTTTTGTTCAGATTTGTGAGATTGTTCCAAATACAACAAAAAAGTGTCTTTATGAAGTTTTCATTGGATCACACTTCCAACTTTGAATTTGATAGCAAGTTCAGAAAAAAACACAACAGAAATCAGAAATAATACAGTGAAAATTAGAAAAAACTTAGACCAAAAAAACAGCAAACTGTAGAAAACGAATATAGTGAAAATGAGATTTTTTAAACCAAAATTAGAAAGACATTGCAGAGTAAAATCTTTGATAAACTCTGGTTGACCACACTTAGAACGTGAGCATCCAGCAGGTCACCCACACACTTTGCTGCTTTGTGCACAATATTGTTGTGGGGGTTGACTCCCAAACAAAAATGAAGAATAAAACTGCTCATAATTGTCAATATTGAAGACTTTCCCAACATTTTGCTGTGTCATGTTTGTGGATAAAGTGAGGAAGAAGAACCAAACAGACTGCTGATAGTTGGAAATGAGTTTTTGGAATTCTGCACAGGAGTGTGGTTCCTCTTCCTCACCACCTCCCGCTGGTTTGCCGTCCGGCTCCATGGGATCTGCGTCATCTTCATCCCCATCACCACCTTTGGCGTCCTGCTGCTCCCAAACCCTGAGAAACACTGCTGGTCTCCACCAGGGGGCGCCACAACTTCTCCTTTCTGTTTCCTCCTCAGAACTGGACGTGCCACTGACCTACGCCGTCACGCTGATGGGCGTGTTCCAGTGGGGCGTGAGGCAGAGCGCCCAGATGGAGAACATGGTGAGGAGCAGCGCAGACGGCTGCACAAGCATCTGCAGACGTTTGGCTCCGCCTGTGTCTGCAGATGACCTCTGTGGAAAGAGGACACCCATCTCCAGAGCCAGTCTCCCCCTGGAAACCCAGAAGCGGCCTCCTCCCGATTGGCTGAGCAAAGGTTTGGTGACCTTTGACCAGGTCAGCTTCACCTACAGTGAGGACAGCCGGCCGGTGCTGGTTTCTGTTTGATTTCATTGGTAATCTGAGATTAGAAGAATAATCTGGAACAATAAAACAGAGCTGCTGTTTTCCAAAAAGAAGAGGTTTTTCATGGTGGCGTTAATCCACTGAAGATGAAGATTGACACCTGGGAGGATCCAACATGTGGAAAGGCTTTGAATGAAGAAATTCCAAAATAAAAGCTTCTGTCTCCACGGGAACTATGAGGAAGAACCTGGATCCTTTCCACCAACACTCAGATGAAGCTCTGTGGAACGCTCTAGACCAGGTCAGAGGTCAGAGGCAGCTGCTGTGTTTGAGGAAGAACCGCATCGTCATCATGGGCGAGGCCGCTGCCAACGTGGACCAGAGGTGCAGCGGGACTCCGGGTCCATTTGTCCAAAGGCGGCCCACCTGCTCCTCCTAAGCACTCTGTGTCCCCGCAGGACGGACCAGCTGATCCAGAAAAGCATCCGGGAGAAGTTCAGAGAGTCACGGTGCTCGCCATCGCTCACCGCCTCAACGCCATCAGCCACCGCAGACTGGTGAGCACCGGCCCATCGGCGCCAGACGGCTCATGAAGTTCTGGACTTTAGGCTTTCTTCCTATTTTCCAGAACTGTGAACTTTTCAGTCCAAAGTCAGAAAGTGAGAATCTGGACTGAAACAAACGGGATTCTGGGTAATTTCTCTGGAAACTGTTGCTAAATTCCTTGAAACTGTGTGTTTGCGTGTGTGAACATGAGTTGGATGGTGGACATGCGGACTTGTCTGGATGTGAACATTTTTGGAGCCAACAGGTATGTTTCCAACGTTTGAGTATGTGTGGACAGGCCCCGCCCCTTCTAGATCTGGATGAACCCTTGTGCTGTCTTAGATGACCCCCCCCCTTCCATTGACCTGTTCTCCCCACCATGACAAAGGTGGATAAAGGTGGAAAGATTTCATGGAATCCATGGACACCAGTGAAGATCACAAATCATTGAAGAAAAAAGGTTCAGCGTCTGTCTAGTGGGTCTAGATGACCCACCTCCCAACGTTAAAGTGCCTAGGATAGACCAGGGTTACATCTGACCCTGACTGGAATGATTCTAGACATGCTGCTGCTTCATGGTCTTACCCCCCCCCCCTCCTCTGTCTTCTTCCCTCCTTTTCTTTTCCATCCGCTCCAACAAAAAATGTTCCAAATAGAAGTCAGATGAATAAAGTTGAGTCTAAATTCCAAAAGGAGTTTCTTCAAATCTCCACCTAGTGTGTCTAAAGATTCCTGACCCAGATTCATCTGTTTGCTCAGCTGTTGGACAAGTTAACAAACAGAAACTAGGAGTCCATCTGCTGCTGTGCTGCAGACACAACGGCTCAGTGGAGGCACGGCTGACCTTTAAATCAAAGAGAGAGGGTTCAAATCCCACAAAGTATGGTCCAAAAAACTGTTTTTTGAATAGAGTGTGGAACATCTTCACTTCAAAACAGAGACCAGCTGCTGATCTGCTGCAGACAGATCAGCTCAGTGGGAACCACTTGATCCTGGGAGCAGAAGACTGAGGGTTCAATTCCCTCCTAATGTCTTTCTAAATCCATCAACAGTTTTTTCAGAGTCTGGAACGTCTTCACCTCATCAGAACGACCAGCTACTGCTCTGTTCCAGCCATGAGGGCTCAGTGGAAACACATCAGACCACCAATGCAAAAGGTTGAGGGTTCAAATCCTGCTAAGTATCTTTGGAAAGAAACTCCTAGTTTTTCCACAATGTAGACTGTCTTGAACCAGCAACCTCTGAGTTAGATGACAGTTCACCAACAGTCTGAGTTATTGCACCACGTTATCTTCAGCACTTCAAAGAGTTTCTGTTTCTACTTTGACTGAGTTCCTTTGAAGCTGAAATGAATCCTGAGCAACAGACGGGAATTGAACCTTTCACAGTGCAACACAAAGCCACTGCACCACAGAGCCCTTCAGCAGCTCTGTTCTCATGGAGCTTTGGACTGAACATCTGGAGGAGATCCATCAGCTAAATGACAGAAACAGAGTGGAGGACATGATGGAACTCCTCCTCCTCCTCCTCCTCCTCTTCCTCTTCCTCCTCCTCCTCTTCCTCCTCCTGCTGTCAGAAATTGAAGTTGCTCTGTCATCCCATGGTTTCACACAATGAATAATGTAAACATGAATAAAAAGTCCAGGTGATCAAATCTTCTTCCTTCATAAAGTTATTGAAGGTTCCAATCTGCTTCCAGAAACTAGTGATGTTGACACAGAAGCGTCTCCACATGATTACAATCAAATGTCCTTCCACTCTGGGGCCGCACCATATGAGGAAAACTATTGATATTAGTGATCAATATTGTGATAACCATATAACATTTAGTATATGAACAAATAACAAAACTACCAAAGACATTTCCGTTTCATTGCAACATAGTAAAACTTATATTCCAAATGACCATAAGAGACGGACATCTAAGATAAAAGGGCTCCATCTGATTGGTCAACAACGGTAAGGCGTCCATCCGATTGGTCAAATGCATAAATGGATTTATTTGATTGGTTAAATAATTCAAGGTGCCATAAGATCATTTTAGCACATTTAAAGGAACCATTTATTGCTATTTTCACTGTCTTTTGTGATTATGCATATTGCACAGCTTTGTGTCATGATAACAATAAATGTGAGATAAATTCTGCAGACCTATTCCACACTAATCTGACTACAATGAAATAAAAAAGCCAAAACATTCCGTTTTATTGAGTTTAGCATTTTTGAAAACAGTTTTTTAGCCATTAGATGTCACTGTGGTCCAATGAGATCAAACCATTTAGAACAACAACAAAAAGATTCAATCTCCCAGTAGTTTCATTATCGCCATCACTATTCACACACTTTCACATGATATTGATGAAGAAATGTCAGGAAGCTGACAGCACTTTGTTTTTGCTCTTCAATCACATTTATTTGCTGATTTTGTTTACACCTATACAGATGAAGTGACTGTTCACTCAAACCGGACCGCGACTCTTCTGGTCCTTTTTTTACGACAAGCAAAGCCATTCGATGGTAAAGAACTTCTCTGATAATTTAAAAAACAACTGTTAGATAATTCACTAAGACCAAAGGCTGGATTTGAACCCTCATTGGTTTGCTCACTCTGCCCCTGACTCTTCTTATCAAGCCAATAACACTGAGCTGTTCTGACTGCATCAGAGCTGCAGGTCATCTAGATTATGAGAAGAACCAGACTGAAACCAGAAAGTCTCTTGATTCCAAAAGACAAAGATTTTTAAAGTGATGGAGGTTCTGTTCAATGGATGCAACAGCTCCATGAAACTGACTCCTGATTGGACATTAACAGAGGAATCCAGCAGGGATGTCCTCTCAGCCCCCTCAGGTTATTAAAATCATATTCAAAATGTCCATTTGGTGGTTTTACAGCTTCAGGGAGAGAATTTAAAGTCTCTCAACTAGCAGATGACACAACTATGTTTCTGTCCAATGAACATGAAATAACAGATGCAATCAAAGGAATTCAGGACTTCTTTGGCGTCTCTGGATTAGAAAAGAACCTTAACTAATCTGTCCTGTTTCCACTAAAAGACTGGGATTCACCAGAAATCAACCGTATTTCTGTTCAAACTTCACTGACATATCTTGGTAGAATTATTCATAAAAATGACAAAAATCGCAGTGAAGTTCATTTCAAGCCAATAAGTGAACAAATGATCCAAAGATATAACATGTGGTTAATGAGAGATCTTTCTCTGAACGGTAGAATTCTGTATCTAAAGCTGAGAGGAAACTATTTCTCATCTGTTTGTGGACTGCAGACATACAAATATGTTCTGGATGGAAGTGAAACTAGATTGGAAATAGAACTAAACATTTCTGGATACAGAAATGATTCTGGGTTACCTTCATGTCTGTCAAGTTCTTCTGCCCCACTTGAAAGGGGAAAGCATCCACGGAGTTTTCCAGCAGGATTCACTCACCATGATTGACCGTTGATGAAGGCGGCCCCACAAGAGAGTCCCTAAGGCTGTTGATGAGGGCCGTCCACCAGTCAAAGATCTTTGAGGGACACCAGAAAGACCGGCAGTTGTCTCTGGATCCTCAAGGTAGGGAAGCCCAAATTCTTAGGACTGTACTCCTTCAACTGGAACAATTCTAGAAATGTAGATGACTGAAACATGATTGCTCCCTTATTTCTCCTCTCTGATTTGTTGATTCTGTTTGTTTCTGATGTATTGGGCAGGTTTCTTCATGTGTTTATTGTCTGGATCGTCTTTTTAGTTCTTTTACTTTCATTTGTTAACTCTTGGTTAGGATTTTTCCCTGATTCTTCATTTCTTCAATGTACTGAATCACCTTTTTGAAGCATGTTTTGAAATGTGCAATAAAAAGTTATTTGTAGCAGCACTAATATGAATCAGAGCATTTGAAGGTGTTAAATGAACAAGCATTACAGCAGAGCTAGATTTGACTGTTCTTTCATTTTAGCTTTGCAGACTAAAGTGGACATGTGGGGGGGTGGGGGGTGGGGGGGCCTAAAATGATGACTGTGTGTGTGGTCCATGGAGGAGTCGGTCCACATTTCTTTCCCAAAGAATTTTCTATCCAATCTGTGGGATACCAACCCCCCCGTCCACGGTGGATGAAGGTGGTGACCATGCTTTCAGGGAACAGTTCATCAGTCAGCAGGAGAACGTTGTTCTCCATTGAATGGACAGTACAGTGACACAGCCTTATTCTCTAGGATTTATCAATGGCTTCAAACGTGTTCAGGTTACCTGCGTCACTTGGCCTTCAGCCCAACCATAGCCGTGAGGATATCCATGAACATTCTCATGAACACCAGTGCTTTATTGCTGAAACATCTCATTTCTAGAGGGAAGGGATCTTTACAAGCCACTCACTATCTTTGTGTTTCTTTTTCTTTTTAGCTACAGGAAGCAACAACAGTCTGACAGGCGAACAGCACAATTGCAGAGGCAGCAGATGGTCTCAGCATCATTCAGACATGTGTCCAGCCTGGAGGAGAAGGACTCCCTTGTCCAGTCAGCTGCAGACTTCTTGGTCAATGGAAGATTGGCGACTGCCCTGGAGCAGTAAGTGCCTCACCTGTCCCACCTGTCTGAAAAATGAAACCCTCATTTGCCCAGGACGATTCCCACATTCTCAAATGTTTGGATAGGTTTGTTGAGGGGTTGAGAACACTTGGTTTACTGGAGGAGCTGAGGAAGAATCCGGCAGTGTTCTCCAACATGTTTGTCAGTGAGGAGATTCCACTGCAGGCCAAGGACCTCTGCACTTTATCTGATGTGGACTTCTCTGTGCAAGGCAGCAACAGGAGAGACCCAGAAAACATGACCACATGCTTTTGGCGGGACTGTTTCATTGATATTGAAGGTCCAAGGTCTACTAACAGACTTCATCAATACAATGATCAGTGGTCCTTATGTTGTCCTGGTTGGCAGGAACAGAAATGCTGAAAATGTGAAGTCTGCTTGTTTGAACGTGGGTAGCTCCCTTAAACTTCTTCATGTTGGGTTGGAATATTTGACCAAAAATGGACTTGACTGATGCTTTTGTGCTCCTCTGTCTGCTTGAACGTCATTGAACAGAATGCTGCTGAAGCAAGTCACTTCAACTAAAATGGAGGAGCAGTAATCCTGTTCATCTTGAATGAGGAACAGTTCAATTCAGTTGATTACTAAAACCTATGGAGAGGCTGCGTTTCAGCACTAAGGCCCCCGTTTATGGAACAGTCTGCCAGAGGACCTGAGAGCCGCAGAGAGCGTTAATGCTTCTAAGAAAAGGCTCCAGACCATCTGTTTAACCTGGCTTTTAGCTCATTTATTACTACTTTTATGTATTTATTCAGTTATTCATTTATATGTATTTTTTTATTTTATTTATTTATCCATTTTATCTTGTTTTATGAACTTGAACCTGATTTTTAATCGTGTTATTTTAATTTACCTTATTTCAATGTTTTATTGTTTTTATCAATATGTTTCCTTTTTGATTCTCATTTTCATTCATTTTTATTTCCGGTGCTTCCTCAGCTGGAACCCCTCCCTCTGGGTCGGCTGCTGTTCAGCCACTGCGGCTCTAGATGGGGACCTGCATCACCGCTTAGCTGTGGTGGAGCGGTCCCCGCCTGTGAAGCTGCATTTGGCTGTGTATGCGGCTGTTCACAGAGGGGGAGGTTCCAATTACCAGCGTTTCCAGCATCATGTTTTTGTGTCTTTTCCCATCAGTTAGGGGGTGGGAGGTGTGAGAGGAGTGGGGGGCTAGGTAACGGGAGGGGGGCCCTATTTATTTATTTATTTATTTATATTTATTTATTTTTTAATCATCTTGCTTGTTTTTATATTTTGTTGTGTTTTAATGTAAAGCACTTTGTGATATATTTTTATATGAAAAGTGCTTCATAAATAAAGTTTGATTTGATTTGATTGGCGGTTATTCAATATTGAGCTTTTTGAGCTCAAACTTGTGTTGTTTTTTTTCTTTCAATTGTTTTGAAGTTGTGTTTATATATCTTTGTTACACCCTGTCTAGGGGTTTCTAAATGGGTGTAACATAAAGGAAAATTCTCTTCACCGATGACTCATAAACTCTCACGGGACCCAGACTGAAATGAAGCTGGGGATTTATTTACAATGAAAAACAACCAAACCCACATTTCAAGGACAAAAGCCTCTAACAATGTTTGTCAAATGCTCTGCTGCTGTCAGCTGGAGGGGGGGGGGGGGGGTCCAACAGATGATGTGGCAGTTTTTAAAGCTGCTTCTGGAATTCCACAGCCAATCAGCTGCTCTGGATACTGGAATCCAATCTGCACACAACTATAGGATTGAAAGGAAAAGGAAAGACAAAGAAAACCAAAGAAAACAGAAAAACACTCCAAATATACAAATAAAACAATATTACAGCCACAGCCGTAACAATCTTATTGGTTTTGAAAATTGATTTTTTTCTTTAGATTTTAGGAGACACATGTTGGGCTTATAGTTGATGGTTACTATGACGACACTGAGGTTGATCTAATGAATTAGAAATCCTGTATGGACCAACTGTCAGAAATGATTGGGCTTCTAATTCAGTGAGTTTGAAATCCCTCCTAACAGCCAGTATGTTTGGTTCATGGACATGTTCATGAAGACACGGTGAATACAGAGAAGCCAAACCAAAAGTCTGGCTGGATGTCAACCTCAGCTGTTGTCATGGTAACCTGTCCCCATCACCACTCAGTCTCTGTTCCCATCAGTGGATTGAAGTTAGGCTGTTTTTGCCAGTTAAACCTCTCTCCTCAACTGTTCATCTAAGATTCTCATTCAAGCCGTTAAACATTCCATGTTTTTCATCCATTACCAGTTTATTCATCTTTTTTATTCATCTTCTAAATAGTTGGATCCTTCTCCATTTATCCAAGGATTCATATTGAATTTTCTTTTTCATGCATTTTCAAATCTTGTCTTTACATTCATATTCCATTTAAACCTTAAGATGTTGAACATTTTTCATATATTAAGAGTTTTGTTCATCATTTTCAATCTCATTCATACTAATTAGATGCTTTTCCACTTTTTCTTCAAATTCTAACACAATGGGAGTAGAAAGGAACCACACAAATATTGTCAGCCAACAGTACTACAAAAAAACAACACAAAACAGAACCCAGCACCAAAAGTGTGCTAAATCTAGCCCACCTGGCATTGGCCCCATCAGCTGCCCTGCCCCCTACCACCTTATTTGAACATGTGGCAAGTAGGCCACGCCCACTAATTATGAGGCTTGTGTTCATTTGGTGGCGGTGCTTTAAAAGCCCTCCTCCTCCCCGTTGGGACATGAACTTGTGCTGTGCCATACATCAAGGCATCGGGAAGTGGAAAGGGGGTTGGCAGGCAGCTCCCTGGACACGAGAAATCGGACAGACTTTGGCGCACCTTTGGCGTGGCTGCAGTAGTCTGCAAGCGTGACGTGACTCTGTTCCCCTAGATCCGCCCTCCTCTCAGTGACCGGTATGCTAAACTGGCCTTCTTCCTGCACATACAATTAAGGCTCTTGCAAACCATTTTTCTTTTTCTTCAGGAAGGTGTTTCAGGCTGCACGCCCTTCTCTCCCCGCAAATAGGGGATTAAAGCTGCTGCTGTGCTTTGATTGTTTTTAACCGTCATTTCTGTCCGGGTCCCACCCCCGCCACGACGGAACTGGTTGGAGCGAACGCACAGCTCGCGTACTAAGACACCTCTCGTTGCTGTGGCGTCTCACCAGACTGTGGACGGCTCCCACCAGCCGATCAGCGGTGGTCGGGCGGCCTACCAGCGCCATAAAGGCATTTCTATCTGTATCTCTGGTCTTCACTTCCCTTTCTCTGATCTGCATCTGTCCCTGCAGACGTTTCCTGTCCGTCTGCTCTCTATAAAGAGCCTGTGAGATCTTCAGAGACTGAAGACCTTCAGCAGCTGACGCCTCAGAGGTCCTCCTGCCTGAACCAGCGTGGGTCCAGCATCCCGTTCTGAAGCTCCTGAAGAACCAGAGACTGTGGGTGAGACCATCAGCCATCAGTTCACTCTCCAGAAAGTCTGGAGTTCCTTTCAGACCTTTCAGTTTGAGGGACTTTGAAAGTGTCCTTAGAAAACTGCTTTATCTGCTGGTTCCTTCTTCTGAACGGAGACAGACAGACGTTTAGAACAGAAGGTCCTGGTCCTTCTTTGGGGATGAAACAGGGAATTCCAGGAATGTCATGGTTTCTGCAGAAACGCCATCCATCACTGTGATCCTGGTCCCATTAGGATCTCTAGACGTGTTGGTTTCTGCTAAACGCTTTCTGGAAGAAAGTGTTGAGGATCTGCAGCTGCTTTGGTAGAAAAGCTGAAAAACCAACAGATGTTGTTGTTTCTGCTTCCAGGTGACCATGAAGATCCTGCTGAGCTGTTTGCTGATCCTCATGCTCGTTGCTGACTCATCACTGGCTACATATGAAAGCTTTTCCTGGAAGCACGTACGTGACAGCATGGAATTGCTTCACTGTCACCAAGAGATGGAAGCAATAAACAGCCACATCAGCGAGCGGAAATGTAAAGATAGCAACAGTTTCATCGTCTCTTCCGATTACAGAGTTAAACAAATCTGTATAGGTGAAGGAGAGCCATACGGAGACAAAACACTGAGCAAAGGAACGTTCAGGATCGTCAGGTGCGAATTGGCGCCAGGAGCCAAGTACCCCGACTGCCGATATCAGGGCAGTGTGCTGACTAACAGGAAGCTGTTGGTCAAGTGTGAGAACAACCTGCCTGTTCACTTTCATGGTGACAGAGACTAACCTGGATTCTGATGTCTGTATTCCTGAGGCGACAGTGAAATGTCCTGCTGACCTTCTCTGAATCCCACTGAACATCTGGCTTTACTGCAGCAGAGCCGCTTATCTAGATCAGCTGATCCTGTTCTGTGCTGCTCACAGTTTGCATTCCTGTACTCTGCTTGCTCCAACTCCAAACAAAGAGGAGTTCTGCTTTCATCAATAAAAGTATCAAGTTGACTCACAAGGACTCAGTTATTGACCCACATTTGGAATCCTGATCAGTTCAGAACTAGGACTTCTGTAGAGCCAGTATCTCTGGTCCCAATGATGGATCAATAAACCTGCAGGAATGAGTCTAAACCTTTAAACTCTGCAGAAAGCTGTGGAGGCTTAGAATGACCTCACTTCCACTAACAGATTACAATATAGATTACAATCTTCAAATCGTTATAAAATAATTCAGAAACCAACTCAAGGTTAGACTTAGAACAGGCAATATGTGGAAAGATCAACCTGTGAGATCTACCATTTATCATCCAAACAGATCAAAACAGGACTGTTTCCAAAGTATTCATGTAAATCCACTATAACAGCCTGGTGGGAATTTCTGAAAGTGTCAAAATCTTCACTTTTACCGTGAAAATGACCCCATCTGGAACAACCCAGACATGCTTAAGGGTCGTACACACGGGGACGAATATCGGCGCACGTTATTCGCCAGCGTTTTTCAACACGTTTTTTGTGTTCACACCCAAGCGATTTTCACTGACGATGAGCCGAGTGAACATGCAAATTCATTCCCTGACATTAGATGGTGCTTAATGTAAAACAGAAATACCCCTGTACACAAGGTGGCGCTGCGCAACTTTACGCTTCTTAAACTTGCTTTTCACTCAGAAGAAGAGAGCAAGTATTTACGCGCTTGTCAGAATCATATAAAGAAAACATGAATATTTCCAGCACCAGTAGCTCTAGCTCCAGCGATGAAGAAATTATTGTTCTGTTGAATGATGAAAGACGCCGGAAAAGACGCCGATTTTGGACACATCCCATATTTAAGAGAAGACTGGTATCGACTGGTACAAGAGCGGAAAATGTATCATGGGATATTTCAGAATGTCGTGGCAGTGTAGACGCTACTTGGCGTCTATCTTCTTCACTGGTAAGACAGTTTTGTGTTTGAGCGCCCCCAAGTTGTGTTTTACTGTAACTTCATAAGCTCCAGACACGTGTGCAAAAGCGCCATTCTCATTGGTCGTATAGTTTTTTTTTTTTTTTAACTTGTCCTGTCCAACAGCTGGGCAAACAGAGGAGAGCTGAGGGCCTCTTGTGTTGGACATATTTTACTTTAACAAGAGGGGTTATTAATCTTCAGACGAACCAGAGGTATGTCTGAATAAACCCCTTTTGTAATTGAGGCCAAACTTTATTAATTTCAATCATGTTTGAAAATCTTTGGTGTTGAACCGGACGGAAAAGGAAAGGAGGGAAGAAGAGAGAGGGACGCTAGAGAGAGGGGGGGGTAGGAGGGTGATAATAGGAGGGGAAGGGGGGTAAGACCATGAAGCAGCATAGAGCAGACAGGTTTACTGGTTGTTTATCATTACGGTAAGGTTCAAATGTAGTACAAAAAGGGCGGGGCCTGTCTACACACCAACTGAAATGTTATAAACACACCTGCTAGCTGTAAAAATGTCCACATGTCAACATGTACACAAAACAGATAGTATTCACAAACGCATACTTATGCCTTAAAACCAACTAGAGCCGCAGAGAACATTAATGCTTTTAAGAAAAGGCTCAAGACCCATCTCTTTAACCTGGCTTTTAGCTAATTTTTTACTACTTTTATGTATTTATTCAGTTATTTATTTATTTATATGTACTTTTTATTTTATTTATTTATCTATCCATTTTATCTTGTTTTATGAACTTGAATCTGATTTTAACGCGTTATTTTAATTTACCTTATTTTAATGTTTTATTGTTTTTATCAATATTTTTACTTGTTTATTCTCATTTTTATTCATTTTTATTTCCGGTGCTTCCTCAGCTGGAACCCCTCCTTCTGGGTCGGCTGCTGTTCAGCCACTGCAGCTCTAGATGGGGACCTGCATCACCACTTAGCTGTGGTGGAGCGGTCCCCGCCTGTGAAGCTGCATTTGGCTGTCTATGCGGCTGTTCCCGGAGGGGGAGGTTCCAATTATTAGCGTTTCCAGCATCCTCTTTTTGTGCTCAGCCTATTTCTCATTGTCCTTTGCCATCACTTAGGGGGTGGGAGGTGTGAAAGGAGTGGGGGGCTAGGTACGGGGAGGGGGGCCCCATTTATTTATTTATTTTTATTTTATTTATTTTTAAATCGTCAATGCTTGTTTTTATATTTTGTTGTGTTTTAATGTAAAGCACTTTGTGTTATATTTATATATGAAAAGTGCTTTATAAATAAAGTTTGATTTGATTTGATTTGATTTGATTTGAACTAGTGTGAAATATTTCATTCATTCCATCATGCAAACTATTAGTGCAAAGGTGAGCTAACACCTGTGCTCAGGTGAGTGTTTATGTTCTTCTAAAATGGATGGTGGAATGTGAAAAGAAGGAGGAGGAGCGCCCAGCCATCCCCACACCCAGACCCCCGCCGCGGCAGCAGCGGCAGCCGGAACCCCCCAACGCCATACGGCAGCAGGCAGGGGACAACCGCCCCCCCGGGCGACCAAATCCGCCACCCAGGCCAGGACCACCAGGACCGCCGCGAGGCCCCCAGAGACAGAGAGCAGGGAAACACGGGGGAAAGAGAGCGCCGCCCCAGCCCAACCAGGGGCCTCATTTATAAAACTTTGCGTAGGATTTGCGTCAGAAATGGCGTACGGATGAAACATAGGACGTGCGTACACAAAGAAATATTCGGATTTATAAAACCGTGCGCACGCACATCCTACGCATCTTTCCCTTAATAAATCACAACCGATTCTAAATGCAGCGCAGCTTTTTGCGGCTTCATGACACGCCCATATTTGTCCATAAATAGTCCGTGAAACGCCCACAAATGAATATTCATTGATTGCGGAACCATGGCAAACACCGAGAGGAAATCAAAAAAACGTAACTTCACTCAATGTGAAGTAAAAGTTATCGTTGGCGAGGTGGAAAAGAGGAGAAAAGTGTTGTTTGGAGGGCACAGTGTGGACATTACTAATGCCAAAAAGGCACGTGAGCGGCAAACGGTGGCGGACGCCGGTGTGGGTACCGGATGTTCTCGGGTTGCCGTATGTTCTCGGGGTCCTTCGGGGTCCTTCGACCAATGATGACGTCACACTATTTGATTGGCTGTAAGTTGCCACGACCAATGAGTTAACGTCGCTAAGTTTTTAAAAAAAACTTTATTGACAATTGCGGTATCATACATTAACAATGACATTAACGTTAACAACGAACAATAACAATGTAATCAATATTGCCTCGAAGATCAGTCACCATTGCCAAACATAAAATATTAACATAGAAAATAAAGAATAGAGGGGAAAAAAAGAAACAATGAACATAACACACAAATAAATAAAAACATAAGTAAAGTAAAATAAAATAAAGGAACATAGAAAAAATCTAAATAGTCTAATACTAGTTAAGTTAGGGGTACTCGTGAAGTTTGTATTTCTGAACAAAACTAAGCAATTTCAAGCCATTCTTCTTTTTCATATAATGAACTGATTGAAAGTAAAAACAGAGCTCTTTATTAAATGTTATAAAAAGTGGTTTGGTCTTCAAAACTTGACCTCACCAAGATGGCGGTGCTCTCCTCGTGATGTCTCCTCTAGTGATATAACTCATTGGAAGGACCCCCGAAGGACCCGAGAACATACGGCAACCCGAGAACATCCGGTACCCACACCGTAAATGCAGCGCTCCATCGGGGGGGGGGGGGGGGACGACACCGGAGCGCCAGATGCACCGGGTGACACGCGTGCTCATCTGT
>NC_136238.1:2960000-3022500 GCF_053564925.1 Oryzias latipes
CTGGATCCTCTGTGTTCAAGTCCTTGAAGTAGATGCAAGTATAAAGCCATCAGGATGTTTTCAGCACCATGGTCAGCTCTGACTCTTGATGGTAGGGCATAGAGGCATGTTGCTTTCAAACACAGAGAAAGCTCTGTTGTGGCACGATTGTCTGTGCTGCAGTTGAGGGAAGTCATCAGACGGGAGGATCCATCAATTGAACCATGAATCCCAAAACCCCATCTAGAAAGGTTGAAAAACAAATATTACTGGAAGATTCTAAGACTATTGACAGTCGTCTGGAAACAATAGAGCTGGAAACTTTTTCTACTTGCTGAAGTTATTTTCAAAATCTAAAAAAGGATGACAAGTATGGTGATAATAACCTTAGGAGACGCATGTTCCCATCAATGTGCCACAAACTATTGGGGTAAGGTACATGATAAACACGTCCTGCAACTGTCTGGCTCCATCTCCTTGCAGCAGCAGTAGGATTGACCCGTGTCAACATCTCACGCACCCTGGACCGTGTAACAAGCACACCCTGTGCCCCAACAGGGCTCTGATCATCTGCAACAGATTGGTCCAAATATCTCCATTGGCATGATATTCCCAAAACAATTGCAGACAAATGTGAATGAAATCCAGCCTAAAGATGAAGACCTCCAATGAGCTCATTTCCAGAATGAGGAGATTGGCTCTGAAGTTGCCTCACATGTTGTTCTAGTTCCCCATCATCTATTGCAGACAGCAGACTTCTAACAGGTAAAGCCAACAACTTTGACTTCTGGTACCAAAATGATGAGGAGCATCCCAGGATTTCAGCACTTTGGGAGATTGGATGGCCTTGCTTCAGCAGAAATTCAATGTGTTCTCTGGTAACATCAATGGCTGGTCGGCCTCTTCTCCCTACAAAAAGAAAAAGTCAACTAAGTTGAAGCCTTCAAGCAGCAGTGGACTGATTCTTTTGACTGTTTCTTGCCTGACAGACAAACGTCTGTCTTCCCCAGCATGGACATCTGCCTCTATTAGAGTTTGCTGTTGGAGTTCATTCTTTGTGTCTGCTGATAGCAAATGCTCAATTCTTCCCAGATTTCTGCCCCAGTTTTCAATAGAACCACCTTCTCTCTCTCCACAAATCCCCTGTGTGAGGGCTGGCTGAATTTCAGGCCATTTTCTGCTGTTTTGTTCCATTCCAGCCAACGCCATGACTGCTTCTTTCTGCTTCTGTTCAGAGAAATAAGGACATGATCCCCTTCCCATTGAAGGGAAATGGCGTATTTATGGAGATCTTAAATAGAGCAACGTCATGCACAAACATGAGGTTTGAGATCTCTGTAACTTTCATTCTGCCTAGGCTAAACTGAATGACAGATATCTGCAATTGTCATTTCAGATGTGAGGAGTTGAATGTGGTTTTCAATGACGTCATTGCAGATATCTGTCATTCACTTTGGCCTCGTCAAAACTGCATTATAGATATCTCTATGGGTCGTTTCCACTAGTCACAATGACGTTGTGACAGATTGTTGAGATGGATCACTAGTTTTCTGATGGCTCTGGAGCTCTGCCTGATCCCGCGCTCCGCGTGCACCTCATCCAAAAACAGCTGGGACCTTATTGACACAGCGCCCCCTACAGGCTGAAACTTTCCTTTTCCTCTTTTAGTTTTTTTACTTACTTAACTTCGTTTTCTCTCAAATTTAACAGGATGTACTTTAATACATTTTTACTTTAGATTTTTATTTAATTTTTACCTTTATGCGTTTTCTATTTTTATTTGCTTTTAAAATAAAAATAACTTGAAGCATCAGTTTCCTCTAGTTTGACCTAACAATGTCAAAGTAGATAAAGATTGTATCTTTATTACACAATTGTTTTGATTATTAGCTAAATTCCATATTCATAAAGCCAAATGGTTGAACTCCAAACCTAAATTCCAGTATTTTTGGAGTGAAATCAATCAGTACTGTACAATTATCAATCATCTGCAAAACCAAAAGGAAATTCCAAATAAAAATGATTTTTGAAAATTTTAAAATTAATTAAAACCCAAAGGTTTTTGAACGGATGTTTCCTTTTCACTTATGTTGTATATGGATGTGTATATATATATAATTAATTTTGTTTTATGTTTCATATTTTTCTGCAATATGTACACATTTCAATTATTGCTTTGTATTTTTTTTTAAATCATTTTCCATCGGCGGACGGGAATCAAACCTGCAGGAAGCACAGCAGCTGCAGTTACCGGTGACTGCCACGAGAGGGCGCCAAACAGCTGCATATTCAAATCTGCTTCCTGGAACAAACGTCAACACTTTCCATTCAACGACCGACAAGAAGAGCATTTCAAATCTATCCAAATACCTTCTGGACTGAGAGACTCTGGTGGTTGTGAAGTAATTTAGAGAAGTGTTTTTGTTTTTTCTACTTTTTTTATTTAGGTTCTATCAATTTGTAGGTAGATAGAAGCCTTGGCTTCACCAGACACATTTTTCTGTTCATGTTGTTCAATGTTTATGTTGATGTTTAAGTTTGTGTGTTTAACATAACCAACATAAATGTCTCTCTCTCTCTCTAAAAATGTTCCCGCCTTTCTGCCTCACACAATCTGAGAGGATTTTTCGAGTAAGCCCTGGTTGAGCAGTTCTGCAGGCTGCAGCCAGGGGTAGTTGGATTTTTCTGCAGCGTGTTGATCTGTAAACTATTTTATTTTGAAAAAACAGACGTGCTTCTTAATTCTTTGTTTTAATGTGAAAGTCCTGACCAACATCCTTTTTAGTGTCATACAGTTAAAGTTATTTCTGTGTTAAGAGTCTAAAGACAGGAAAGTAACTTTTCAAAATAAAATCTGAGGTTCCACTGATGCAGAACAGGTTTAGTGCTGAACTTAGTGTTAAAGAACCTGCAGAACCGACAGAACCTTACTCCATGAAGAGCTGTGATGACAAACAAACTCCGTCTTGGAGCTCAAACTCTCCCAGATCAGACGTTTCTTCTAGTCGTCCTCCAGGTTTGCTCACATCTCAGGAGGATCTTCTTCTTCTTCTCAGATCTTCTTCATGGTTTCATGGAGACTGTGATCAGATGGGGGGAGAAAGTCGTCTCCACCCTCCTGGAGGAGAAGCTGCAGAACCCTAGAACCTCCAACAGACTCCCAGCTGATGAAACGGCCTCTTTAGCAGAGAGCAGAACGTTGATCTGATCTGTTGGAACCCACTCCATCCTGAAGCTGCACTGCTGAGTTCCTGTCCACCAGGGGGCAGCACTTCTTCATTCCAGCTGCAGGAAACCTTGATGTTCTGCAGAATCTGCAGCCGTTCAAACACTTCCTGTTACTGAGGAACAAAGACGTCATTCAGGAATGTGGTTCTGCTGCAGAACATTCTTCCAGACTAAAGCAGAGAAAAAGTCCCACAGAGCATCTGGAAGATCCACATTCTTTCAGTCAGAGCTGCTCTCAGGCTCAGACTCTGGTTCCAAACAGTCTGAATGTTGATGTTTGTGTCAGCAGTAAAGAGGTCAGAGGTCAGAGCAGAGCTGTCAGTCAACAATGTGATCAGAAAAGATGGAAACATTCCCAGAGAATCTAGGAATGTTCCATCAAATCAGAACAATGTTGATGTCTGCAGATCAATTCCTAAAAGCTGATGATGTGTTTGAGCTGAAAGGAACATTTCTGCTTTGAACAGACGACCATGAAGGCATCAGAGCTCCTGCTCCAAACTCCAACATGTGATGCAACAAGCTGACAGTTGATCTGACAGCAAAGGAATGGATGAGGAAGACAGACGAGGAGGAAAGTCTCTGCAGAGCTGAAAGAGCACAGGAAGAGAAAACAGACTCAGGTGGTTGGAGGAAGATCAGCAGGTATGAGGTGGAGAAGAGAAACACCTGAAGATCCTGATCCTTGGAGGGAAAACAGAGATTTGGAGCTTTGGAGAGATCAGTGGGACTCTTTTTCTAAACTTCCTGCAGTCATCAAAGTGTCAAACTAAAGTGTTTTTCTGCTCCTCACATCTTTCTCTCTGTTGGAATCTGTCAGAGTTTTTCCTGGAAGCTCTGACAGATCTGGAAGATCCACATTCTTTCACTTTGAGCTTTTCTTTGGGATCAAATCTCTGCCTCCAACGGCTGTTCTGACTGATGATCAGAAGGAGCTGTTTCCAGGAAATAGTCAGGCCCCTCCCTTCAGCTCCATCAGGAGTTTCTGCTTCAGTGTCAGTAGATGACAGATGAGGGGGGGTCATGCACGTCTGGAAGGGGGAGAACAGAAAGCAGAAGGTCACATGACCTTCACTGACATCAACTATCTGTCAATCTGACAGCTTGAAGCTCCGCCCCTCCTCCCAGTGACTAGCAGGATTCTGGTTGAGGCTGCTCCAGCTGCTGCCCCGCCCACCTGTGCTGCCCCGCCTCCATCCAGGTGGACTCTTCCTGGTTGTGAGTCAGTGATCAGTGCTGCAGCTGCGTTGACACGGTGAGGGAGACTCTTCTTCCTCTTCATCTCTTTGCAGAAACTGAAGTGAGTTTGTTTCTGGAACTTTGTCTTCACTAACTTGACTGTTTGTTTCTGAATGTTTGGAGAAGATCTTCTTCTTTCTCTGCAAACTCTCCTCCCTCTGCTGTTTCCAAAGCTTCATCATTGTTGGATCAACAACATGGAGGACTCTTCTTCATCACCTCAACAACAATCAGCTGATGCTTGTTGGCTTTTTTCATTTCTGACTCCAAACCTTCCTGTTCTCCTCCATCCAGTCTGTGGGAGAACTCCTTCCTAAAGTAATAGATTACAGTTCCAGGTAACAGAGTCCTATTTCCTCCTTCCATGTTCAGGAACTCTGGGATTCCATCAGACCAACAAGCTAGAATAGAAATGTTTGGAGCAGAGAGACCATGAGGCCTTAGTGGATGAAAACAAAGATTTTTCTGCTTTTCTTCAACTATCAATTCTATTTTTCAGATCATCTTCAATGATTTTGCTGTTAGTCTTCATAGACTCTAAACTTTAGTTGTTGTCTTCTTCATGGTGTGTTTTGTGTGTTTTTGGACAGAGTTGTGTGTCTAGTTTTTCTAGTTCAGTCATTTGAACTTTAGGACAGAGAATTGGAGCCACCATCAAAATAACAAAGAAATACATTTATCAGGATAAAGTCCTACAATTATGGGAATAAACTGGTAGGATTATGGGTAATTGTCAATAATTTACAATAATCAAGTGTATGGATTTTGGAAAGAAAAATTTTTTTACATTGTTGATCTAACTTTGCTTCAGTTGAGATAAATGATTTTTTTGTTAAGTCAGTTTAAAAATAACACGTAGTTTTCAGACAGTTCTTTTACTTTCATTTAAATTAATTCAATTAAGTAGGTGTAACTTTGGTGCTGCTGTTAGATTGGCACCGCAAGGAATTGTGGGATATCATTCCCTTTGCCTGTCTGGACAGATTTGGGTTTAAGTGCGGGTTTTTGACTAAATGTGTTTAGCGGTGTTTTGTCTAATTCTTTGTACTGTTATGTGCTCTATATATATATATATATATATATATATATATATATATATATATATATATATATATATATATATATATATATATATTAACCCTGAACTCTGGCTGAAATCTGCCTTAACCTGCTTACTCTGAGCTGTAAAACAGCTTCAGTACATCCAGAATGCTGCTGCTCGAGTCCTGACCAGAACCAGGAAGTATGATCACATTAGTCCTGTGCTCAGGTCTCTGCACTGGCTCCCTGTACCTCAAAGAATAGACTTCAAAGCAGCTCTGCTTGTGTACAAGTCTCTCCGTGGCCGAGCACCAAAGTACATCTCTGACATGTTAGTGCCATATGAACCATCTCGTACTCTGAGGACCTCAGGGGCCGGCCTCCTGTTGATTCCCAGAGTCAGAACTAAACAAGGGGAATCAGCGTTTCAATATTCTGCAGCTAAAATCTGGAACAGCCTCCCTGAAGGCGTAAGACAGGCCTCTTCTGTGTTCATGTTCAAATCTAGACTTAAAACATTTCTGTTTGTATATGACTGAAAGGTCCTATCTGCACTTTTCTGTCCTTCCTTTATTTTTAAATCAATTTTCAATTTTTTTCTTTTTAAAGTAAATTTTACATTGATTATTTCTATGATGTATTGTGATTTTAATGCATTTTTCTGTTTTGTGAAGCACCTTGAACAAGTACAAATAAACTTGCCTTGCCTGACTCTGGGTATGTCGGTTCCAAAAGACCGGAAAGAGATATAGATATAGATAGATAGATAGATGGATTTAGATATATACATATATCTATATATACATATATATATCTTTCCGGTCTTTTGGAACCGACATACCCAGAGTAAGCAAGTTCAGGTGGATTTCAGCCAGAGTTCAGGCTTAAAGTCAGGGGAGTTTAAACATGCTTCCTGGAATACCCCCCTGAAGTGTAGAAACAGGAAGTTTGTTGTTTGTGTGTCAAAGTGACTGAATGGAAATGTTGCTGCTGCAGCTCCATGTCTCCACCTGCTGGAGGGAGAGCAGAAGTGCAGCAGCTGATGGCAGCTTCCTCTGATGAGGAGGAGGGTTTCCTTTGCAGGTGAAGGTGTGTGTGAGCTGATGTGGATCCAGTGAATCCAGCAGCATGGATCAGTGGGAGGAGCCACAGGAGGGAGCCCCTCCCTCTAAAAGCAGAGATGGTAACCATGACAACCAGAGTAAAGCTCAGAGGTGAGATGAACATCTCCAACTGTCCATGATCTTCTCCATGTCAGAGCTCAGGACTCACACCAGCAACCTGCATTCTCCACAGGAACCAACCTGGACCTGGATCTGAACTTGGATCCAGCAGTGTTTCCTACAGGAGTGACAGATCAAAAAGTCTGAATCGTTTCTTCAAAGCCATCCGTACAGGACTGACACAGTAAGTGTTTGTCAGAGTTAAAGGAGGCTGGATTCTAGTTCAGATGAGCTGTAGTTTTTAGCCGCGCTCAGGAACCATTTGGTGGTTGAACCCTCACCTTCATCAGCCACAGTTGATCCTTCTCCTTGAAAAGCCACTTGTTGTTAAAGCTACATTTGATTGGCATTTTGGAGCTTTCCACAATCCATGAACAGCAAGTAGAAAGCGTCACGCGCTGAACTGATGAAAGTTCCACCTGCTTTACGCCAACAGAAACTCTCATCACTGATAGTTCCAGGTTGAACTTCTGACACAATTTCACTTCAAATCTCATGTTAAACTACTTTATTTTATGTTTTTGCATCCAAAATATGAACATTTCATGACTTTTCTAAAACTTTTCAGGAGATTTCATTGTTCACAAACTTTTCAAGGATCTAGAAATTACATTTTCAGAACTTTTCCAGGTTTTCATGACCGTATGAACCCTGTTTAAAGCTGAACTTCACATTCTATTTGTCCATCAATGACATCAAGATTTCCATATCAGTCTAATCAATCTGTTACTTAGAGTTTCATTCTTCAACAGTCTCAGTTCAACATTGATGTTCTACTGATCAATATTGTTCTCTGAATACAAAGAGTTGATCCACGAGGAGAGAAACTGAGGCTGAAAATGAATGAGTCAATCTGAAGAAAGACTTGATGGAAATTGGAGAAAACCAGCAGAATCCTGCTGATCTGAAAGTCTGTCCTTCAAAATAAAGGCCCTGGAAATGTCCCCTACTGTGGTTCCTGCTTCTTTCTCATTCCAATCTCTAATCAGACAGAGACTAAGTCATTGGAGATTTCACTTTGTTGAACTTCATTTCCAGCCTGATGGAATTCAGAGTTTGATGACATGTAGAAATGTCTCCTATCTGAAGGATTTAGGGTTCAGCCTGATGCCTCTGAAAACAATCCTGTTTTTCAGAATAAGACAGTATCATCTATAAACTAATGTGACATTTAAGATTAGTGTTTTATCCACAAACAAAGACATGATTCCAGGGACAATCCCTGCATGCAGTGTCACACAGTTGTCAGAAGGGGGCGGTAGAACAGACTGTCTCACTGCAGATCAGTCTGTTCATGATCTGAGTTCAATAGTTCAACATGAAGAGAATCTGATGAACAGAAGAGATGAGTTTCTAATAAAACAATTGTTTTTCCATCAGGATTCAACATAGATATAGACCTGGATCTGCATCCAGCAGTGTTTCCTTCAGGAGTGACGAATCAAAGGCTGGTAATCCAGACTTCAAGGACATCCATCCAGGACTGGAACAGTAAGTGTTTGTCAGAGTTAAAGGATTCTGGATTCTAGTTCAGATGATCTGTAGTTTTCAGATGAAGGACTTGAGGTCTGGTTCAGTTCTGGATCTCTCTGATCAGACTCACTTGGAGCATCATGTGTGTGATGAGATCTTTTCAGTTGAGTCTTCTGAGAGTCTCTGAGAGACATCAGAGATGTTGGAGAAGAAAACATGTTGACTGCTGACTCTGACTGACAGCAGCTCCAGTCTGATTCCAACCAAATCAGGAGAAAAGTTCCAGTTTTCTCTGCTTTGCTAGATTTTCTTGGTGGAAATGTCTGACTTTGGTTTCATAGTGTGGCTGATTTCTCCCAGTCTGACAATTCCACTGTTTTTTTTTTCTGGAGAAGATTCAGATGAACATGTTCTCCTCAGTCCAGAAATGCTTGAAGAATCTTTTTTTCTCTGTAGAAAAACCTCCTCATAAATGTAGCTGCTGTGCTCCAACAGTTAAACCGTGTTGATCTCCATGAATTAGATCAAGTGTTCAGATGTTTCAGACTAAATCTAACCTTTCTGGAATCTACATCTAGTCTGCTTTGGAAAAACCTCATTCTGACGATGAACTGAACAAAGTTATTACAGATACAACATTTCTGGAAGTTAAATATGGTATAAAATTTGTTTTTCTTTACACAACAAATTTACTCGAAAAATATCCTTCAATGCTTCAATGTTGAAAACAGATTTCTATAAAGTAATGTAGATGAAACAAAAATATATATAATTGTTTGTATATCTATTCACTCCTTCAGGTCAGTATTTAGTAGATGCAGCATTGGCTGCTCTCTGGAGTTTTTCTCCATTCGTCTTTGTAAAACTGCTCAGGTTCTGTCAGGTTGGGTGGATACTGAACATGAACAAGTCCAGCCACAGATTCTCTATGGATTTAGGTCTGGGCTTTGACTCTGCTGCTCCAGAACATTGACCTGGTTCTTTTTAAACCCTTCCTGTTATCTTTTCAGTTTGCTTTGGATCATTGTTTTGCTGGAATAGAAATCTCCTCCCAAGCCGTAGTTCTCCTGCAGACTGAAAAAGCTTGTCCTCCAAGGTTTCAGTGTATTTTGAAGCATTCATTCTGCCCTCTATCTTCCCATAAAGCTTTGAGCGGTGAAGAACCAGGAAGCAGTTTCTCCATGACAGTCTCTCTCATCTCAGCTGATGCTTGTAACTCCTTCACAGTAGTTGTAGGAGGCGGCTTCTCTCACAAGTCTCCTACTTGATCGGTCACTCATTTTATGAGGGCGGCCTGATCTAAATATCCAGATTCACACGTGTGTCGTATTCCTTCCATTTCTTGATAATTAATTTCACTGAAGTCTGGGGGATGATACCTTTCAGCAACCGTTTCTCTGAGTTGCTTGGAGTGTTCCTCTGTCTTCATGGTGAAATGGTAGCCAGGAATACCGCTCCACCAGTATCTGGACTTTTCATGGACATCAATTATCAAAATAAAGGTTTTTTTGCCTCCAGTCACTGCAGTGAATGAGACATTTGGACCAAACATCAAACAAAGACACATCGGTGTCATCTGTATAGAATGTTAGGTCTGAAATGTTAAACAGGACTATGCTGAGAGATTAGAGATTAGAGATATTCTTTATTGATCCCACATTGGAGAAATTCAATTGTTACAGCAGTTCAAAAAGTAGAGAAGAATGGCAGCAATGTGCAAAAATGAGGGGTGTTCAAAATGTGCAAAAATACAAATACAAAATGTGCAAAAATAGAAAAAGTAAAAAACTAATAACTTATGTACACTATTACGACATAACGTATGTTATGCATAATAATAAAATTAAATAAAGTAAAAACACAGAATACAGTGATCCCTCGCTATAACGCGGTTTACTTTTCACGGTTTCGCTACTTCACGGATTTGCATCGTGCATTGTGTTCTGCATTCTGATTGGCTAAAAAAGTCACTCCGCTTCTTCTCTACCTGTGCGTCAATATTGTTGCAGTTTAATATGTACACGTACGTAAATCAGCTTTCCAAATTACGTACATGCAAATCATCTTGCAATTTCAAGTTTCTCTAAAACCCATAGAAAAAGAGCGACACCAACTGCCTATCACTATGTTCTTCTCCCGAACAAACACACACAGCTGCACCGCGGGCTTGAGAAGGAGAAAACACTGCAGCTTCTCAGACTGAAGAGCATTGAAATACACCTGAGCCACTATTTGTCCGTTTGTACTTTGTATTTTTTCATGATCATTTTAAATTTTCTCCCGTTTAATTCAATTACTCTCGGGTCGCGGTGGGCGGGGCTAATCTTCGCGATTTGAAGCCTTCTGTTTACATCGATGATTCAAATTATTATTTGACAGTACAGTACAGAAGTTATTTGTTGAAAAAAAAAACGTTTTTAAAGTACCTTTATTTGGGGGGTGGGGGGGGTGTGCGTGCGCATGTGCACGTGTGTGTGCGCGCGTGCGCGTGCTATGTTATGAGACATTAAATACTGTCCAAAAGTTTTCAAGATGTTTCAGGTGTGCCACCAATCCTCAGCTACTAAAAATATTTACACTGAATATTTAGACATCAGTTTTTCTTAACTTCAAGACCTTTTTTCTAACTGGACCTCTTTAAATTTCAGTTGAAGACCCCTGCTTTAAACCACCTCATCCCAGAGGGAATCAGCCCCCCCACTGCAGTCTCCACTGTAAATGTACCAACAGTGTTGTTCTGGTGTGTGGGTCTGCAGTTGTGGCTGTAGAGGCTCTAGATCAGGGGTCTCAGACTCAGTTTACCTTGGAGCCCCTGAAGGCAGAGTCTGGCTGAGTTTGGACCCCGAGCACACATGCACTTATTTGCAGCTCATGGGTTTCTGGGAGCCAATCTGAATTTAAAAATCCAATCTTCTTAATATTTATGTGTGGACAAAGATGTAATGTGCATTTTGACTGCATGTAAATTCATGTAACACTTCATTTCAATTCAATTTTATTGAATAACTAAACAGACTAAACTAAACTGGCATCCCTGCCTGTTACGGCTGTAGCCTGTTTGGTTTTGTTTTGTTCTGTGTTTTCTATATTATTTCTGTATCAGAGTGGGACCTCTGTGTTCTTGTGTATCTTTGTGTGTGTTTGTGATTATATGCAGGTGTGGTGCATGGAGGTGTGGCCTCCAATTGGAAAAACACAATTTGGACCTCCAGATGATGAGAAAGGAGCCTTGCAGCAAGAGTCTCCACTGCAGCTTGGCCCTCTTCTCCATGTTTGTTTTAACTTCACCACCTGTTTAGTTGTGTGTTGCACTTTAGTAATTTGTATTGGTATTTTGTCCGTGCCCACTCTGTTTAGTCGTTTGGTTTGTAGTTATGTTAAGTGAAGCTGTAGGGGTGAACTGCCATTTACTTTGATACGTGTTTTCTCCTGTTTTTGTTAGTCTAGGGAGGTTAGTGTTTGTCATTGATTTCCCTTTTCTTTCATTTACAGGTAAGATGACACGTTTCAGTTAGGTCGGGTTTTGTTTGTTATTTTGGCCTGGGTTCACCCTGAAGCCTTTTTGCTTCACTTTTAGCTCTTGTTGGTTGTTGTTTTATTTGTAAAATAAATGTGTAATATTTTGTATGGAGACAGTTCTTTGGTGTGTTAATTTAAAATTCGGTAGCCAAAACTTTACTTTTTATTTTATGCCCCCCTAGGCACCCCTAGACATAAAAGGGGGCTTAAGCGTGATTGGGGGCTCATCCGGGATTGTGCCCACTTCCTTCGGGATCTGTTAACCATTCATAACTTGTTCAGATTTGATTGCATTTTGAGACGTTGGTTAACACTTTTGTTGTTTTTTTTGGGCCATAACATTGGCATTTGAAGTTGGTGACCTGTTGGCTTTGGAGCCCAATAGCATTTGCAAAGAACAGTTGTTATCTGAGCAGGAGTGCTCCAACCCTTAGGCAGACCTTGGCTGGAGACATCAGTTGGAGGTGATGTAGGCAACAGTGTAGGAGTGGAGGCCCAATTATGTTACGCCCGCGTCTAGGGGTGCCTAAAGGGGCATAACATAAAAAAGTAAAGTTTTGGCTAGTAAATTTAAATTAACACACACACCAAACAAATGTCTCCATACCAAAGTTAACAAATCTATTCACAAATTAGCAGACACAAGATGCACAAAAACACAGAGGTCCCACTCTGAAACAGAAATAATATAGAAAACACAGAACAAAACAAAACCAAATACAGCCACAGCCGTAACACCCCCGTCCCAAGATAAAACTTCTGCCCTAAGAAGCATTTATCCTAAGAGGAGCACATATTCAAAGTGGTTGCTCTCAGCCCACCACTCAAACTCAAGATGCCACACAAACTCAAGATGGCCTCACAAGACGAATCACACAAACTCAGGACGCCACACAAGATGCACCACACTAACTGAAGGCGCCACACAAACTAACCGTCCACACAAACTAACCGGCCACACAAAACACTTCACAGAAACTCAGGAGGCGTACCCCTTTGGGCACGCACCCATCAACTCGGGGTGCGCGCCCTGCAGGACACGCACCCATCCACTCAGGGTGCACACCCCTCAGGACACGCACCCGTCAACTCGGGGTGCGCACCCCGCAGGACACGCACCCAGCAAGCCTTGTCATCAAAATCTAGTCACACAAAAACAACTCAAAATTAACCTAACAAAACGAATGTGTTGTACCGAAAAACAAGTTTGCTTAACAGCTTTCTTGCTCTACAAAATGTTGGCAATATGCTTAATGCACCAACTTCACATGTGGTGTCCTAGACCAAAGAGGCCAAAATCCACTCAAAAGTGCCAGTACAAACTCAGAGTGACTTAAGAGCGATGTTTCTACTCACATAATTTGAAGAGTAGTAGACATCCTCTGTGGCAACCCCAGTCAGGAACAATACAGTTGGGTATGGCCCCCTCCTTAACCGGCTACGGCAGCAGGAACCTCCGCACCTGCCTCCGCCCGAGCAGTGTTAGTGACATTGGCAACACCTGCAGTAGCCTCCACTCCTACACTGTCACCTACACAACCTCCAACTGATGTTTCCAGCCAAGGTCTGCCTGAGGGTTGGAGCATTCCCTGCTCAGACAACTGCTCTTCAAAAGTGCTCTTGGTCTCCAAAGCCAACAGGACACCAACTTCAAATGTCAATGGTATGGCCCAAAAAGAAAACAAACTGTTAACCAAAATCTCCAAATACAATCAGAACCCACAAAAATCAAATCACAAATAATGTGAGCTCAAATGGTTCGATCCGGGACGAAGTGTGCACAATCCCGGATGAGCCCCCAATTATGTTACGCCCCCTTCTATGTCTAGGGGTGCCTAAAGGGGCATAACTTAAAAAATTAAAGTTTTGGCTAATAAATTTAAATTAACACACACAACAAACAAATGTCTCCATACCAAAGTTAACAAATTTCTTCACAAATTAGCAGACATAAAGATGCACAAAAACACAAAGTCCCACTCTGATACAGAAATGATAGATAAAACACAGAACAAACAAACGAAACAAAATCAAATACGGCCACAGCCATAACACTGCCCTTAGACCCTCCTTGGTTGTAAGGAAAAGCTCGTAAAAACAAAACAAAAACATATTCCAGGAAAAAAGAAGAAATCTCAGGGGTGTCCACATGAAGGAGGGATCCTCCCCCAGGACGCACAAGCCATGGACCAGAACTCTTGATGTACCCGTTTAATTTAAACACATTAACATTAAGTATAATAATCTCTGAAAACTAACTAGTCTGACAATAATCCTGTCCAAAGTGGAATGTTTTCAGTCTAACTCTGAATGTAGAAACTGAGTCGGCCTCTCTTACATGAGCTGGGAGTTTATTCCAGAAAACAGGGGCTTGGTGGCTCAACGCTCTACCTTCAACATAACATCAGCCTTTTTTTTTCTGGACATGATTCTTTCCACGGTTTCACAGGAATGCTTGAAACATCATTTCTGCATTCTAAAGCCGTCCCCGGAGCTCAAACACCGTACTGAAGCCACTTTTCTGCTCCTTTGTTCTCCTGGGTGGCCGGGATAGGCTCCGGCAGCCCCGTGACCCCAAAAGGGATAAAAACGGTTAAGAAAATGAATGAATGAATGAATGAATGTTCTCCTGGGAGAGAGTTCTCTGGACTCAGGCAGCTCGCTATGACTGGAGTAGCCAGAAGTCCACAAGTGTCTCTATTGGTTTGTTAGGGAGGATGGTGTTAAACGCTGAGCTACAGTCCACAAAGAGCATCCCTGTTAGCTCTCCTCTAGCTCTAGGTGGGACAGAGCATCATGGAGGGCTGTGGTCACAGAGTCCTCTGTGATGGACTGCCTCTTTAGGAAAACTGCTCAGAATCCAGACATGGGGGCAGCAGAGACATGAATCCAGCCTTTGGCTCCAAGACAGTCTAGACACTTCAGTGACTCTGTAGACATGGACAGAGAGGTGTTGATATGATCCATTGGTTTGCTGTTCTCCATCTGAACTGTGAACTAGAACATTCTAGCTGTGACATGACTCTAGTTAGTTTGGTTTCAGACAGAATGGAGCTGATTGCTGCTGATTCTCCACAGACTGGACCAGCAGAGCTCAGAGACTCCCAGTGGTCCGTCTGTCCAGCAGCATCAAACACAGCTGGACTCCATCTTTCTGGTCTGTACATGAACAACAACTACTTTCCATCATTCTGTCCACAGTCGTCTCCATGCTGCACTTTGCAGACCAGTGGATTGGCAGAGTGTCCAACATGGAGCTGATGTTTGGCTCCATGACTTCACTCTGATTGGCTCATTCATCTGGAATTCTGTTGCAGCTGCTGGAGGACAACATTGTCACTTTTGTCAAGAAGGAGCTGAAGAAGATCCAGAAGCTTCTGAGTCACAGGGAGGAAGAGGAGGAGCTGGAGGCTGAAGATGAAGAGCAGAGGAGCAGCAGAGAGTCAGTGATGAAGATCACAGTGAACTTCCTGAGGAGAATGAAGCAGGAGGAGCTGGCTGATGGACTGCAGAGCAGTAAGAGGATTTCTCTGAAGGTTTCAGCTGCTGAGAAATGAAGATTTCCTGATGTCTCAACAGGGATTCAAACCCTCATCATTCAGGGCTGCAGAGACTTGATTTACTGTTTGTTGTCTTCATTCAGGATCTGCTGCTGCAGTTTGTCGACATGAAGTCCAATCTGGTCTGAAGAAGAAGTTCCAGTGTGTGTTTGAGGGGATGGCTAAAGCAGGAAGCCCAACCCTTCTGAATGAGATCTACACAGAGCTCTTCATCACAGAGGGAGGAAGAGGAGAGCTGAATGAAGAACATGAGGTCAGACAGATTGAAGCAGCATCCAGGAAAGCAGACAGAGCAGAAACAAGCATCAGACAAGAAGAGCTCTTCCAACTCCCAGCTGGAAGACCAGAACCAATCAGAACCGTGATGACTAAGGGAGTGGCTGGCATCAGGAAAACAGTCTTAACACAGAAGTTCACTCTGGACTGGGCTGAAGGCAAAGCCCACCAGAACCTCCACTTCACATTTCCATTCACTTTCAGACAGCTGAATGTGCTGAAAGAGGAGAAGTTCAGCTTGGTGGAACTTGTTCATCACTTCTTCCCTGAAACCAAACAAGCAGGAATCTGCAGCTTTGAAGACTTCCAGGTCCTCTTCATCTTTGATGGTCTGGATGAGTGGCGACTTCCTCTGGACTTCCACAAGACTCGGATCCTGAAGGACCCTAGAAAGTCCACCTCAGTGGCTGATCTGCTGACAAACCTCATCAGGGGGAACCTGCTTCCCTCTGCTCTCCTCTGGATAACCACACGACCTGCAGCAGCCAATCAGATCCCTGCTGAGTGTGTTGACATGGTGACAGAGGTCAGAGGGTTCAATGACCCACAGAAGGAGGAGTACTTCAGGAAGAGGTTCAGAGATGAAGAGCAGGCCAGCAGGATCATCTCCCACATCCAGAGATCCCGAAGCCTCCACATCATGTGCCACATCCCAGTCTTCTGCTGGATCACTGCTACAGTTCTGGAGGATCTGCTGAAGAGCAGAGGAAGAGGAGAGCTGCCCAAGAGCCTGACTGAGATGTACATCCACTTCCTGGTGGTTCAGGCCAAAGTCCAGAAGGTCAAGTATGATGGAGGAGCTGAGACAGATCCTCACTGGAGTCCAGAGAGCAGGAAGATGATGGAGTCTCTGGGAAAACTGGCTTTTGAGCAGCTGCAGAAAGGAAACCTGATCTTCTATGAATCCGACCTGACAGAGTGTGGCATCGATATCAGAGCAGCCTCAGTGTACTCAGGAGTGTTCACACAGGTCTTTAGAGAGGAGAGAGGCCTGTACCAGGACAAGGTCTTCTGCTTCATCCATCTGAGTGTTCAGGAGTTTCTGGCTGCTCTTCATGTCCACCTGACCTTCATCACCTCCAAACTCAACCTCATGGAGGAAGAACAATCACAGATCTCTCAGCCTGAACAGAGCAGTCCAGTCCAGTTATACCAGAGTGCTGTGGAGAAGGCCTTACAGAGTCCAAACGGACACCTGGACTTGTTCCTCCGCTTCCTCCTGGGTCTTTCACTGCAGACCAATCAGAGTCTCCTACGAGGTCTGCTGACTCAGACAGGAAGTAGCTCACAGACCAATCAGGAAACAGTCCAGTTCATCAAGAAGAAGATCAGTGAGGATCTGTCTGCAGAGAGAAGCATCAACCTGTTCCACTGTCTGAATGAACTGAATGATGGATCTCTAGTGGAGGAGATCCAACAGGTCCTGAGGTCAGGACGTCTCTCCACAGATGAACTGTCTCCTGCTCAGTGGTCTGCTCTGGTCTTCTTCTTACTGTCATCAGAAGAAGATCTGGAAGTGTTTGACCTGCGGAATTACTCTCGTTCAGATGAGGCTCTTCTGAGGCTGCTGCCAGTGGTCAAAGCCTCCACCAAAGCTCTGTAAGAACTCTCATGAAAATCACCTTCAGTGAACAAATGAATCTGATGGAAACATGAAAGATTCAATAACTGCTGTCTGTCTTTGTTTTCTGCAGACTGAGATGCTGTAATCTGTCAGAGAGAAGCTGTGCAGCTCTGTCCTCAGTTCTCAGCTCTCAGTCCTCCAGACTCAGACTTCTGGACCTGAGTCTAAACAACCTGCAGGATTCAGGAGTGAAGCTGCTGTCAGCCGGACTGGAGAGTCCAGACTGTAAACTGGAGACTCTCAGGTCAGCTTTCATTCAAATGTTGATTCTCTACAGTCTTTTTCAACCAGTGTGCTGCTGGAAATGACTCATTTTTACTGATCTAAAACATTTACCATCACCAGAATATCAGCTCCATGTTCATCAAATAGGTCCATGTTTCACTCTGACGCTTTTGTGGAGCTCTTTGTAGTAGAAATACACCGGATCTCTCAGCATCTTCCATGTCTTAAATGAGGAGGGCGAGAAATCTTTTTGAAGGGAGCTCCTCCCACACGTGGCTGTGGCTCCTCCCACACACGGTTGGAACACCTCCCACACGCGGCGGGAGCGTCAGATTTAGAAACACACTTCTGGATGAACATCCAGCAGCCACTTTGATTGGTGGACGTAAATCTGACGCAGGTTAAAACAAAAATGAAGGACATGAATGAAGTGGAAGAGAAGGGGGGGGGGCGGCATGGCACAAATCTGTGTAGAACTGGGACTAAGTTCTGTGTTCTTTAAAGAAAACATGAATCCATCCCAGAACTGCAGATTTCAATGGACAAACAGTTGCAGCAGATTTCTGAGCCACAGAGCAGCAGCTCCTCATGCAGAGATATGAAGAGGTCAACCTGCAGCAGACTGACAGGTCTTTCCCACAGACCTGGTTCTGGTTCTTCTTCAGAACCCAGCCTGGATCAGAAACAGCTCTTTCATTAGACTGGTTTCTGGTTCTTGTTCCTGGTGCTTAAACAGACACTAAATCTTTGCTGGATAAGAGTGAAGAACCTCTGCAGGTAGTTTCTGGATGAGGCTGGGGGCGGGGCTACCTGGCCAGAGAAAGGTTTAAACCAGGGGTCAGCAACGTTTGTGACACAAAGTGTCAGTTTGACATTTTCTCCAGAACAACTGTGGCGTCACCAACAAAAATGTGAACTCTGATACAAATAAATACAGAAACATTTCCAATAGATCTGACATTTACTGTCATTCACAAACAGCAGCTCAAAAATGTTTAAAAGTTATTTTGGAATTAACTCTAAAAAGTACTTTCCTAACAATATTGCACAAGGAAAATCACAAGGTCAAAGTTGAAATAGTACTGCAACTATGTTTGAAACCCAAAGTACTGCATTTGTGTCTGTCAGACCTACAGCAATAGGATTGGATACTTCAGAAAAAATACCATCAATATTTTTAAAAACGTCACTACAATTAAAATGAAAAAATAAGAATATTTAGTCTTATTAATCATTTGCTACATTACAAGAAAGAGCCTGAGGAACTTAATTTAATTTGAGTCTGTCATGGTGCTTGTATTGCATGTAAAATTATGTTTGATCATTATAGTTATATTATATACAGTTATATACATTTTCCACAATTGGACAGCATCATTCTTTTTTTATTGGAGTGGTGATCAGTCTTAGTATTCATTTTTAAACTTGTTGACATTTGTCAGAACAGACAGAAAGTCTGGGTTTAACCTGTTCCACCATGTCTCTGTCTTTCTATGGCAAGTAAAAGGTATCAGAAATCACCAGGACAAGTGGCGTAAAAAAACTGGTTTTTAAGAACATTTTAAAAGTAGAAAATAATTTACATCCGTCTTGTGTTGTCCTAAGACGGATGTAAAAAGCTGCGTTTTATCACGTTCAAACCACACGTCAAGAACGGAGATCTGATGTGTCACATATGGGCATCAAAAAAGCTGTAATGTTAATGAATCCATAGTTGTCTGCTATGGTCTAGTGATTAAAAAGCTGTACTTTATGTTTTTATCATGTGGAAATTATGAGTTTGACTCCACAGGATACACAAATGTTGGTTATTTTTTCTTTTGCTGACTTTTAGTGACATAATTATATTTATTTGTAGACACTAAACCCCACCCTGCCTCTGGTGGAGGGGGGGTGCCAGTGTTGAGCAGCAGAGCCACCTTCAGTTTCTGAATGGGAAAGTGACTGGAAAGAGCTTTGTTCATGTTTTTGGGTCAAAGTCATAAAGGAAATTGCTAAACAGCCCCCTCCCATGCATAACGCATTTTCATTTCCAGGTCTTCATGATTTTTCCTCCAAAATCTCTCCTGAAAATGTCATCTGTCAGTGTCTCATCAGGGCGGGTCCCACCTGACTGAATGGACCAAGTTCCTGGACCTCCAGCTGCATCACTGCTCCTGAACACACTTTTCTGTCTGATTGCAGGTTGAAGGACTGTAGTTTGTCAGAGATCAGCTGTAAAGTTCTGATCTCAGCTCTGAAGAAAAACCCGTCCAATCTGACAGAACTGGACCTGAGCGGGAACCAGAACCTGCAGGATTCTGGAGTTCTTCATCTGTGTGGTTTTCTGGAGAGTCCAGACTGCAGACTGCAGACTCTGAGGTTAGACTCCATGTTTCAGTTGTGTTCACATCAATATGATGAGTCCAGATGACTGACTGATGACATGACTACAGAGTGATGACTTGTCAGCGTATTCATACTAAAATCAATTATTTGTGAGAAATTCCATCTTTAAAAGTTTTTATATAGGTTTTTACATTTTAAGAGATATGACTCATAATAAAGGTGCTCAAATAAAGGTTCACTCTTACCTCTCTGGTCGCACCCAATTTATTCAATTAAAACAGTTCACTTCCCATACAGTTCCTGTCACTACAGGTGTTCCCCAGGGCTCCGTCCTGGGACCCCTGCTATTTATCATCTAGCTTCTCCCTCTTGGTCAAATCTTCCTTAAATACAAGATTAACTTCTATTGTTATGCAGACGATACTCAGCTCTACATCTCCACCAAGCCAAATTCCTCTCTACCTCCCACTTCCCTCACTGACTGCCTTCTTGCAATAAAGTCCTGGTTCACTACTAATTTCTTAAAACTAAACAATGATAAAACTGAACTTCTCCTGATCGGCACCAAATCCGTTATAAACAGTCCAGAACTTCTCAATTCCCTTTGAAACCTCCTCCATTTCCCCCTCCCCTCAGGTTAAGAGTCTGGGTGTCATCTTCGACAGCACCCTCTCTTTTTATAGATTATACCAAGCAACAATCTCTCTCCACTCTGGCGCATATTCTGTCGCCTCCCCTTTTATTACGTTTGTTGGGTTTTCCCTAAGCTACATATGCGCTGAGCTCCAAGGAGGGGAAACAGATCAAACACAGCTGCAGCGCTATCAGAAACATTAATTGGCACATGTCCATCCTTCCACAGTTTTCTCACATCACTTTCGGACCTGCAAAGCCTTTTCTCAGGGATAAACTAACTCAGAGCGTCCTCCAACTCATTCTAGACACAGCTAAAACAGGTTCTCAGGAGAATGCTGGAAAGACACAAAGATAATCGTTTTCTCCCAAGGATGTCACCTCCACCTTCCTGTGAAACAGAGTTCAAATTCATGTTATTTTATCTATAAAGCACCTTTCATGTCAAACAGACAGCTCAAGGTGCCTCCATAAAAAACTAACAAGAATACAATAAAACGAATCCCCACACGTGTAATAAAATGAATAAATAAGCCCCTCATAATAAAATAAACAAAAACAAGCAAAAATCAAAGAGAAATGACAGAGCTAAAGAAAAGAGAACCCAGAAGGCGCCGTCCGCCCTGTCCTCCTGTTGGCCGGGGTGTCAGCATCTAAGCAGCACAGGCACAACTCATCCCCAGCACCTCCCGCCCCAGAGACCCCCAACCCCCAGGCCCAGTGCACCCAACATGGGCACACCAGGCCCTTCAGCCCAAAGGAGCCGGAACAATAGATGCCAGAGGACAAGCATGGCCAAAATCTCTGTGAGCCCGAACACTAACACCCCAGCCAAGGGGGAGAAAACACTTGTAAACAGTTTAAGATGTAAAAGTAATAAAATAAGAAAGATTAAATATGAAAAGAGGTCAAATATGAAAATATTAATTAAAATTAAATAAGATGATTTAGTGCATATAAAAGTCTAAAATATAAATCAGAATAAGTTAAGACATAAAAGGACTAAAAGGCAAATAAATAAATATGTGATAAAATAGCATATAAAAAATAAGAGTAAAAATCACACATATGAGATCTAATTAAAAGCTGAGTTAAATAGATGAGTCTTTAGTTTCTTTTTAAAAACCTCAACAGTGGATGAGGCCTTCACATCCTCAGGCTGTTCCACAGACGAGGTCCGTATTGTCTGAGCGAGGCCTTTTTTTTGCATGTTTGCAGAAGTGTGTGTGGACACACACACACTTCTGCAAACATGATTATAGCAGCTATATAGGTAAGTAATGCATAAAATATGCAAATATAAGATAACTTCTATACATTAGTCCAACACTCCTTCCCCTAGTTCCATTATCGGATACAGATCAGTTTTGAAAAAAGTTTCTCGCAAGGAATGTGTCAGAAGTCAGAGTGCAGGTGTAGAGACAGCAGCTTCAGGCTGAAGCTCATTTGAGCAGTTGTAATCACAGATTGGAGGTTGAAACACTAAATGAACACATGTTAATTGGAATTTGCCAGTTCATAGCAAAAGCTTTTGTACACACAGATACAGATTTTTGGTGCACAAGTTCTCACATCAAATCTACTAACTCGTCCTTTAGACACATTATTATCTTCAGCATTTTCATTTAACTCAATATGTTATAATCAATATAAAAATAAATTGCTAACCCCCCCATGCATAATGCATTTTCATTTCCAGGTGGTCATGATTTTTTATCCAAAATCTCTCCTGAAAATGTCATCTGTCAGTGTCTCATCAGGGCGGGTCCCACCTGACTGAATGGACCAAGTTCCTGGACCTCCAGCTGCATCACTGCTCCTGAACACACTTTTCTGTCTGATTGCAGGTTGAAGGACTGTAGTTTGTCAGAGATCAGCTGTAAAGTTCTGGTCTCAGCTCTGAAGAAAAACCCGTCCAATCTGACAGAACTGGACCTGAGCATAAACAAACTGCAGGATCCAGGAGTTCTTCATCTGTGTGGTTTTCTGGAGAGTCCAGACTGCCGACTGCAGAATCTGAGGTCAGATTCCATGTTTCAGTTGTGTTCACATCAATATGATGAGTCCAGATGACTGACTGATGACATGACTACAGAGTGATGACTGACCCCCCCATTCCCACCTTACCGTATGCTGCTGCTGAGACTCTGAGGTTCCTTTTTCTCTTTTTTCAGAGGTTCTCTTGTAGATCTAGTCTGACAAAAATCCTGTCCAAAGAGGAATGTTTTCAGTCTTACTTTGAATGTAGAAACTGTCTGCTTCTCTTCCATGAGCTGGGAGTTTATTCCAGAAAACAGGGGCTTGGTGGCTAAACGCTCTACCTCCAACCGTACTTTTACTAATTCTAGGAACCACAAGCAGTCCTGCATTAAGTGAGTGAAGTGTTCTGATTGGATGGTAAGGCACTATGAGGTCTTTGATATAGGATGGGGTCATACCATGTAAGGCCTTATAGGTTAACAGGAGGATCTTGAACTTGATTCTAGAATCAACTGGGACTGACATAGCTGTGAGTAATCAGGAGATGTCCCCTCAGTGCCCTACCCGCCAATTTTAACTGCACCCCCTTAGTGCACACACCATTTACTCCTCAAAATATACATTCAAACAAACACACACAGACACACACCCTCACTAACACACACGCACACAGTCATGTCGCAAGGAAGGCTGGACCTTGGACCATCTGTCCCCTACCCCATCCCTGGTGGGGCGTGCGGGGCCCTTGGCGGCGGCGGCCGTGTCCCCTGCGTGCCGGTTTCCTGGGCCCGGCGGTGCTCTCCCCACGCAGGGAGAGGGATCCCTGAGCTTTCTGGCAAGCCCAGAAACCGGGGATCATATTACACCTGAGCCGGAGATGTCTGTGTCCCTGCGGGGTGGGTTCTGGTCCTTGCCGCCCGGTGCTGGGCCTCGCCAATTTCCATCTGTGGCAGAGCCTGGTCGGGCCATGTCTACAACAACCCTTGTGGGCCCCCCTTCTCTCTGGGGTGCCCCTCTCCTGGGCGGGGGCGGCTGCCCCCTGTCTTGCACCTCCCTGGACCATCTGTGGCCCTGGTGGGTGGCTGCCTGGAGCGCGGAGCGGGTCTCCCTTGGGGGGTCCTGGCTCGTACCTGGGGTTGGGGCGGGGGGATGCCCAGAACTCCTGGGTGGTGATGGGGTGCTCGTCTGGGGCTGTGGGTGCCCTTCTCAGGTGGGGCCCTGCGTTGGGCTCTTCCGGCGCGGCAGGGGGGCTGCTCTCCTGGTTGGGCTGGGGCGCTCTCTTTCCCCCCATACCTCCCTGCTCTCTGGCTCTGGGGGCCTCGCGGCGGTCCTGCTGGCCCTGGCCTGGGTGGCGGGCGTGGGCGCCCGGGGGCGGTTGTTCTCTGCCTGCTTGCTGCCACGTGGCGTTGGGGGCTTCTGGCTGCCGCGGCTGCTGTGTCGGGGGTCTGGGTGTGGGGGTGGCTGGTTGCTCCCCCTCCTGCTTTCCACATTCCATGATCCATTTTAGAAGAACATAAACACTTAACTGAGCACAGGTGTTAGCTCACCTTTGCACTAACAAATTGCGTGAATGAATGAAATATCTCACACTAGTTGGCTTGTAGGCATAAGTATGCGTGTGTGAACACTATCTGTATTATGTACATGTTGACATGTGGACATTTTTGCAGCTAACAGGTGTGTTTATAACATTTGAGTGTGTGTGTGGATAGGCCCCGCCCCTTTGAGATTTGTATTCTATCTGTACCTTAGCGTACTGATAAACATCCAGTAGCTTGTTGCTTTATCCTGCTTCATGGTTTTACCCCCCTCTCCCCTCCTAAGATCACCCTCCTATCCCCCTCTTTCTAACATCCCTCTCTCTTCTCCCCTTCTTTTCCTTTTCCGTCTGGTCCAACAAAAAAGAATTTCAAAAATAATTAAAATGAATAAAGTCTGGCCTCGATTACAAAAGGCGTTTATTCAGACAAACCTCTGGTTTGTCAGAAGATTCATAACCGCTGTTGTAAAAGTAAAATATGTCCAACACAAGAGGCCTTCAGCTTTCATCTGTCTGCCCAGCTGTTGAACAGGACAAGTTAAAGGCTGAACGCAGAGGTGCGGGCTCTGCTGAAACACAGGAATGCTGCGTTCCAGTCAGGTGACAAGGTGGCACTCAGAGCAGCAAGAAGGGAGCTGCATGCTGGGGTGAGGAGGGCCAAGGCCGCCTATGCTCAGAGGATTCAGGGACACTTTACGTCGAATGACCCTCGGAGTATGTGGAAGGGCATTAAGTGCATCACAGATTACAACACCAGAGATGCACAATGTCCTGAGGACCCCTCTCTACCAGACGCACTCAACCTCTTCTACTCCCGCTTTGAGGACTCCAACACCGCCCCTCCCAGCACCAAACTCACCATCCCACCTGGCGAAGAGCCTTTCAGTGTGACGCCCGCTGAGGTGAGGAGGACCCTCCAGCGGATCAACCCTCACAAAGCTGCTGGACCCGACAACATCCCTGGACGGGTGCTGAAGGACTGTGCACACCAGCTCACAGAGGTGCTGACAGACATCTTCAACACCTCCCTGATGCAGGCAGTGGTCCCCACCTGCCTGAAAACCGCCACCATCATTCCAATACCCAAATCATCCACAGTGACAGGTCTGAATGACTATCGGCCGGTTGCCCTGACACCGATAGTCATGAAATGTTTCGAAAAACTGGTTATGACCCGCATCACAGAATCCATCGACATCACCAAGGACCTGCACCAATACGCATACAGGTCAAACCGATCCACAGAGGACGCCATCTCCTCTGTGGTCCACACAACCCTCACCCACCTAGAGAACAAGAACGCGTACGTTCGACTGCTCTTCGTGGACTTCACATCAGCTTTTAACACCATCATCCCGCAGACCCTCACCCAGAAACTAAACACACTTTGACTGAACCCCACTCTGTGCAACTGGGTCTTGGACTTCCTGACAGACAGACCGCAGTCTGTAAAAATCCGCAACGTCTCCCCCTCCCCGATCACCCTCAGCACGGGCTCCCCCCAGGGCTGTGTGCTGAGCCCCCTCCTGTTCACCCTGCTCACGCACGACTGCACAGCGAGTCACCCCAGCTGTCTGATCGTGAAGTTTGCGGATGACACAGCTGTGGTTGGACGCATCTCCAACAACGATGAGTCTGACTACAGGCAGGAGGTGGAACATCTGGAGAGCTGGTGCAGAGACAACAACCTCTGCATCAATGGGAAGAAGACCAAGGAGATGAAAGTGGATTTTAGGAAGGACAGATGCCCCCCTCCCCCCATTCACATCGGAGGGGACGTGGTGGAAGTGGTTTCCAGCTTCAGGTATCTGGGCGTGCACATCTCCAGCGACCTCACCTGGAGCACCAACACCTCCTGCCTGGTCAAGAAGGCACACCAGCGCCTTTATTTCCTGAGGAGGCTCAAGCGAGCTGGGATGGGGATCCCAGTCCTGACCTCCTTCTACAGGTGTGTGGTGGAGAGCGTCATGACCTCCTGCATCACGGTGTGGCACGGCAGCTGCTCTGCGGCAGAGAGGAAAGCTCTGCAACGAGTGACCAAAGCTGCACAGAGGACTGTGGGCTGCAGCCTGCCGTCCACCACTGACATCTATACGACCAGATGCAGGAAACGGGCCTCTCGCATCCTGAAAGACCCCACCCACCCCTCACACCCTCTGTTCTCCCTGCTCCCCTCAGGCAGGAGGCTGAGGAGCATAAAGAGCAGGACCACCAGACTGAGGAACAGTTTCTTTCCTGAAGCAGTCAGACTGCTTAACTCCGGTTGATCACTGCACCCCCCCCCCCCCCTCTATGGACAACAAGCTAATTCCCAAGTGCAATATCACAGGGCTGTGCAATACTTAACATAAAATACTGTGCAATTTGAAAAAAAAAAAAATACTTCTGTGCAATACTCATCAGGAACCACACCATAACAGACTGATATTTTACTGACATTATTATTGATATATATTATTTATGTCTGAATGTAAACGGCTGGCCCGGGACCAGAGAGCCTAATTTCGTTTTATCATGATAAAATGACAATAAAGTTTCCTGATTCCTGATTCATTCCTGATTCCTGAAAAAAAAAAAACTATCTGAACTACTTCAGCAGCAGTCCTGGTCATGAGTTCTTCAGGGCCAAACCGCCAATCCCAGTTCTTTTGGAAATCTGGACTCATTGTGGATTTCTCTGGAACACAGAGGAGGATTTCCGGTTCTAAAGGTTCTGAACAGGGTTCTGTTCATTTAGCTTTGCTGTTGGAAAATTCTACAATGTCTCTTTGATGGGTTTTCATGAATCAGCAACTTTGTTTTCATGAATCAGCAATTATGTTTTCATGAATCAGCAATTTTGTTTTCATGAATCAACAACTTTGTTTTTATGAATCAGCAAATTTGTTTTCATGAATCTTCATTCTCTGTAAGATATCTGCAGGGGGTTTAAACTTTCTATATTCTCTTGATTTGTGTCAGATCCATTAAAATGGGATCCAGATTTTCCTATTGAAGATTTTTTTACCCATAATTCAAAGTGATATTCAATCCTCAGTGAACAATTTACTTTACAATGTGATGATGTCATTTGAAAATTTATTTTACAATATAAGATTCAAGATGAAGAAATACTATTTAATCTGACATTTTAGAAATCAAAGCTTTAAATCAAAGTAAAATTATTGGATGTTATGTTTGTTAGGTTCATAATTCAGATGAAAACCATTTAACAATTATCAGTTCTATTTCTATTTTAATAATTTATTAAATCTACTGCATTTTCATTCACCTTTATGTTTTCAGGTTAAAGTCCATTAGAAATTGCAACCCCCCCATCCAAACCTCCTGTTCTGTTGGATTTTCCCACATTTGGTGGTCTGCAGACCTCGGATGCACTGAATTTCATTGAACAGTGTGAAAACTATCTTGACCTTAGACCCTTATCAAATCACGAACTGTTAGGAGCCCTGTCCGCAGTCCTGAAGGGACCCGCTTTAAGCTGGTGGAAAGCCACTAAACCTGTTGTACATGATTGGTTGACATTCAAGGAGGCTTTTTTATCCGCTTTCCTGCCAACTGATTATTTAAGTGAAGTGGAAGAGCAATTAAGAACAATTGTGCCGAGGCCGAAGCAGTGTTTACGTCACTTTGCCTATGACTATAGGGCTTTGTGTCTGAAGTGGAAACGAGACATGACAGAAGAAGAGATAGTTCGGCGGACACTTAATAACATCAACCCGAGGTGGCCGTCTGTCTGCGTGGGAACGTTTCATCGGTAGCCCAGCTGGTAAAAATAGGTTCAATGGCAGAGGAGATCAGACGGAGAGTGGGGTTGCATAAGGCTAGACAAGCTAGGTACTATAACCAATGGAGGAAAGATGCGCTCTTTCTCCCGGGTAACTTAGACCTATCAAAGACCTATCATGGGTTAAGGCCTTAGTAGCCTTCGGCGTGAGGGGGGACTATGTGACAGTCACATAAATGTATCATATTTTCTGTATTTTACACCCTGTGAGGTGAAGAGGTCCTATGTTTTCCTTTTATTTTAGTGTATGTGTGTATTTTGTGTATTGGTGTACCGGGGATGCCGCTGACGTCACCCTTCACAGCTGATGCGATATCAGCTGGGGGTGCGTTAACTCACGGCATGGCTTCCGGGTTAAAAAGGGACAGACAAGGTGGGCTGAAGGCTAAGAAGAGTCACAAACTCTGACAAGACGGAAAGGGAGACTACAAGGGCCCTTCCAAGGAGCAAGTACTCACCGAATACCTCGGAAACCGACCAACGGGAGTTACAGAGGAGGATCTGACGTGGACCTTTCCAAATTCTGCTGCGGGGATTATTATTAATTTCTTTTGGGGATGGACGTGGCTGGAAAGTGACCAAGAGCAAAATGAGACTCACTGACATTAACCCGAAGGACGGGGTGAGATCATTTCAGTTTTTATCTGTTTCTTTTGACTTTGGGAGGGATTCTTATATTGGAGCGCTTCTGCGCATGCAGGTGGAGGACGCTAGACGGACAATAGGGTGTCATTGTAAATGCAGGCACGGACCTATATGTAAACATCGGGAGAGCGATTCATGGAGTGTGACTGGGATCAATGAATTGTTAGGGTTAAAGAACATATCTTGATTTAATTGGTTGTACATTTGTTCATTTGTGTTCTATAATCAACCCGCGACAATTATCGTAAGACTCTAAATGAACTGTAGAGTGTTACAAACTCTCCTGAAAATGTCATCTGTCAGTGTCTCGTCAGGGCGGGTCCCACCTGACTGAATGGACCAAGTTCCTGGACCTCCAGCTGCATCACTGCTCCTGAACACACTTTTCTGTCTGATTGCAGGTTGATGAACTGCAGTTTGTCAAAGATCAGCTGTAAAGTTCTGGTCTCAGCTCTGAAGAAAAACCCGTCCAATCTGACAGAACTGGACCTGAGCAGGAACCAGAACCTGACTTGCGGAGTTCTTCATCTGTGTGGTTTTCTGGAGAGTCCAGACTGCAGACTGCAGACTCTGAGGTCAGACTCCATGTTTCAGTTGTGTTCACATCAATATGATGACAAAGTTGTGTTAGGACTGAACTGCAGAGTGATGACTGACCCCCCCCATTCCCACCTTACCGTATGCTGCTGCTGAGACTCTGAGGCTCCTTTTTCTCTTTCTTCATAGGTTCTCATGTAGATCTAGTCTGACAATAATCCTGTCCACAGAGGAATGTTTTCAGTCTAACTTTGAATGTAGAAACTGTGTCGGCCTCTCTTCCATGAGCTGGGAGTTTATTCCAGAAAACAGGGGCTTGGTGGCTAAACGCTCTACCTCCAACTGTACTTTGACTAATTCTAGGAACCACAAAGAGTCCTGCATTTAGTGAGTGAAGTGTTCTGATTGGATGGTAAGGCACTATGAGGTCTTTGATATAGGATGGGGTCATTCCATGTAAGGCCTTATAGGTTAACAGGAGGATCTTGAACTAGGGTTGTGTCGATGGATGATACCATCGTCCATCGTGATGGGTGAGTGGCATTACGCTGGAGAGACACCATCGTGATGCCACGCCCCCGCCACGTTGCGAGTCGACACCATAAGCCACAGTTACATGTGCAAAATATCTTAATCGGATCTATGGTCGAATTAGAATCCAACCCTGTACATGAGCCCTGAAAAATGTTTTCAGAATATAACAAACGTACCATGGGTCACATTTTCGGTCGTAATAAATCATTCGCACATGCGCAGTAGGGTTTGAAAAACCGGGAGAGGATATCGGTTCCGCCGAGCGGCTATATACATTGATATTTCACACTCCGCAAAAGCCATACCATAACCATACGGATCACAGGCCCCGGTTCTGCACAGACGTGTGCCGCGGACCCCCAACCCCCCAATCCCCCATCCCCTCCACGCACTTCATTTAATCTGTATTATGTAATCCTATTTATGACTTGGACGTGTCTGACCACAAGGTTATTTCATTAAAAGTAGCATTGGCTCACCAACATCAAAACACAAAACGGAAAATATATTTCAGGAACTTCAAAAACATTGACCATGCAGCCATTCAAGAGGATATACAAAAACTCTGCCATCACCACTCACCTCAGTTAATGAATCTGTTGATCATTACAATTCTACACTTCATAACATTCTGCAATCCAATTCACCCCTGAAATCAAGAACCGTCTCTTTCACTAGATCAGCCCCGTGGTACAAAGAGGAACTGCGTATTCTTAAAAGACTTGGACGAGCCATGGAACGAAGACTCGTAAAAAACAACTTGGCAGTACACAAACAGGCCCATCGAGACCATCAAAAACTCTACTGCAGGGGTCGGGAACCTTTTTTGCAGAGAGAGCCATAAACGCCACATATTTTTAAATGTAACTTCGAAAGAGCCATACAATAATGTAGTGTCCCTTTCCCACACTGAGGCACGGAGACTTAACCTCTTTGAAGGTTCTTTATTCTGGTTACTGCAGACCGCAACAAACGCCGTACAATTAATTCAGCAACTCCTGAATCTCTCCCGCCGACACGAGAGCGCTTCTCCCAACTTTATATTCCCCTGCTCCCGCTGCAGCCCTCCCATTTCCCTTATTCGGCCCATAGCTGAACCCCATTGGTCCAAATTACCTAACAACAGGCTGAGCGACAGAACTGAGGGCCAATCAGATCTCTGCTTGATGCGTTCCAGAACTCCAGAACTTATAACGCGGCCTAACAGCCAAGTTAAACTCAGTCTGCGACAATATGTTTAAAACTAAATATACAAATGAATGTGTGCATTTGATGTAATTTCAACATTTTTAAAGTACAATAAGTCTGTGGATTCTTTTCAATAACATTGTTATGCTGTTGCTAATAAATGACGAGTATTTCTCGTGGTAGTTTTGCTGATTGTCTTGTCTGGTTGATACGTGGTGAGTTTCTGCTTCACGCAGGCGTTGAGACGTTAAACGTGATCTTAGGTTGGTCTGAATGTTCTTTAGATGTGACAAAGACTGCTCACATGCAGACGGGGAGCCAGACACACACGCCACAGTGAGTGACAGGCAGCGGGTTTTACGTTTTTACAATCCCTGCGCGATTCACCTGCTGCCGGTCTCCACAACCCCTCACCCCCACCCTCTGCTTTCTTCCTCACACATCCCGTCTCCGCAACTGCGCGCTCTTTCTCATAGACGGGAGCGCGCAGTTTTAGGCACGGCAATTCACAGGTTTTCATCTGGCACAAACTCTGTGAAATAATAGATAATAGTAAACTGAAAGTGCTGGCGCAGATTTCTCTCTCTAAGCACCGCTACTACTGCGCGCCTCTGGCATCGCATCGCGCCGAGGACTGGTCTAATGAAAAAAAAAAAGTATAATTAAAGATTTGTCTGCGAGCCACATGTGACCATCAAAAGAGCCATATATGGCTCGCGAGCCATAGGTTCCCGACCCCTGGTCTACTGTATAGCCCTTACAATAGCCAGGTCTAAGTTCTATTCCCACAAGATCAATAGCAACACTGGAAATTCAAAACAGCTGTTTTCCACCATACACTCTCTGCTTAAGCCCCCCACACTTACCCATAGTGATGCTAGTGTCAGCAGCTGTGATAGATTCATGGATTTTTTCACCAAAAAAATATCTTCCATAAGATCTAACTTGCTGCCCACTACCACTATTCCCACCTCATCTGCAAACCCGACTGTACCAACAGCTCCAAGGACCCCTTCTGAATTCACATCCACTACACAGAAAGAGGTTGAGGCCATCTTGAGGACTATGAAATTCTCAACCTGCTCACTTGACCCCCTCCCAACAGCCCTGATCAAAGTATCAGTCCAATTATCACAACTATAATTAACCAATCATTACAAGCTGGTCATGTTCCCCTTGCTCTCAAAACTGCTTTTATAAGACCACACTTAAAAAAGCCTGCACTGGACCCTGATAACTTGGCAAACTACAGACCCATCTCCAACCTACCATTCCTGTCCAAGGTTCTTGAAAAAGTTGTCGCTGCTCAGCTCCACCATCATCTCTCAACGCACAGCTTATATGAAAAATTTCAGTCTGGTTTCCGGCCAGCTCACAGTACAGAGACAGCCCTGGTCCGAGTCATGAATGACCTACTCATCATCATGAATGACCAGGGCTCCCCATCTCTACTCTTCCTTCTGGACCTATCAGCTGCATTTGACACTGTGGATCACGGCATTCTCCTTAACTGTCTTCATACTACTGTTGGACTCTCTGGGAACATATTCAACTGGTTTAAATCAGCAAGCTACGGTTGTAGCTGTGGCTACAACCGTAGCTTACCATCACCAAGTATGAATGAGGAGTGAATGAATAATGGACACAATGTGAGCGCTTTGGGTGTCTTGAAAAGCGCAGATAAATCCAATCCATTATTATTATTATCTCACAAACAGGACAGAATATGTGGCTCTGGGGACTGCTAAATCTCACACACACACAGTCCCCTGCAGAGTTCCTCAAGGCTCTGTTCTTGGACCTTCACTCTTTACCATCTACATATCTCCACTTGGACAAATCATTCGTAAACACAACATCTCATTCCACTGTTACGCCGATGACACACAGTTATGTGTAAAAATGGATTCCACTCCCACCCTAACTTCTTCTGCCCTCCAGGCATGTCTCGAGGAGATAGAGGCATGGATGGCTGAAAACTCTCTCCAATTCAACAGCAACAAAACTGAAGCCATATTAATCGTTACCCCTCACCAGATCAAAACATCCTCCACCAAAAGTATTCTGGTCTCTGGTCACAACATCCTGCTTTCTTCACCTGTGATAAATCTTGGTGTCAAAATCGATTCTACTCTAACATTTGATCATCATATACGTCACCTCTCCAAAGTCTCTTTTTTCCATCTCAAAAACATTGCAAAGCTCCGCCCCTCACTCACCCAGTCTGATGCAGAAAAAGTAATCCATGCTTTTATCTCCTCCAGACTAGATTATTGCAATGCTCTCCTTGTTGAGATTCCTGGCAGGAGCCTGGAGCTCCAGCACATCCAAAACTGCGCTGCTAGGGTCCTGACAAGGAGACGCAAATTTGACCACATCACTCCTGTCCTTCAGTCACTTCACTGGTTACCCATTCGTTCCAGAATTCAATACAAACTCTGTCTTCTCACCTACCAATGTGTCCATGGAGTTCCATGGACACATGGAACTCAAGTAAGCTCCTTTTCCCGCAAGCCACTTCACGACTCCTCCGTTCCAATTTCACACACTGCCTTCATCAGCCCTCCACTCTGGAACAATCTTCCACAATCCCTCAGAGCCCCACAAAGCCTTGGCACATTTAAAAAGGGCTTAAAAACTTTCTTTTTTAATAATGCTTTTAAGTACTTTGACTATTGTTTTTTGTCTTACTTTGTTCTTATTGTAAACCATTGTTATTCCTGCCTCCATTGTAGCGCTTTGAGATTTTATCTAAAATGTAAAGCGCATTCTAAATAAAATTTATTATTATTATTATTATTATTACACCGCCCCAAAGCCTCTGAGACACACTTTTAGACCCAGTTCTGAGTTCGGTCATTCACCTAGAGTTGCGGGACGGATCGCAGTCCTAAATCTCCCACACATACCGCTCATGTAACAAAGCCCCCCCCCCCCCCCCCCCCCCCCCCCCCCAAACACAAAGCTGTAAGTCCGCGCTCCGCCGGTCCACTTGACTAGTTAAGTGTGGGAGCGGACTACTTCTTTTCTATTTTGTTTGTTTGTTACTTTTTTTGTAAAAAGTCACTTCCCTCAGTTTATACTGGATCATCGCGGATGAGTCATTAGTTGGGAAATAAAATAAAAATAAAATAAATAAAGTAATAAAGTAAAATATCGAATAGCAATTATATAGGAGCGAAAAATTAAAAATGGCCTCTTTTTCTGTGTTCCAGCGTTATTTCGTTGTGCAAATGCATTTGTCATGTAGGGAGGAACCTATGTGCAGCGCTTCCGGCAGAACTCTATGCCACAACAACGAGCTTATACGCACGCGGCTGCAGCGACCACTCTCTGTTCAAAAGAAAATAGCTTTCATGATCGTAAAAATATGTAGATTATTTTACCTTTAAGAAATCTGGGGGGGGTTTCTGGAAATAAAAATGGGATAAATTGAAATTTCGGGTTTGCTTCGGGCTCGGGCCTGCAAATCAAGTTAATTGGTCGGGTTCGGACCGGGTTTGGCTTTAATGCCTGCGGGCCTGTGTCGGGTCGGGCTGGATTTTTTAGGCCCGATCTTACCTCTTACCCCATGCATAATGCATTTTCATTTCCAGGTCTTCATGATTTTTCCTCCAAAATCTCTCCTGAAAATGTCATCTGTCAGTGTCTCATCAGGGCGGGTCCCACCTGACTGAATGGACCAAGTTCCTGGACCTCCAGCTGCATCACTGCTCCTGAACACACTTTTCTGTCTCATTGCAGGTTGAAGGACTGCAGTTTGTCACAATTCAGCTGTGAAGTTCTGGTCTCAGCTCTGAAGAAAAACCCGTCCTATCTGACAGAACTGGACCTGAGCAGAAACCAGAACCTGAATTGCGGAGTTCTTCATCTGTGTGGTTTTCTGAAGAGTTCAGACTGCAGACTGCAGACTCTGAGGTTAGACTCCATGTTTCAGTTGTGTTCACATCCATATGATGACAAAGTTGTGTTAGGACTGAACTGCAGACATGAAGCTCATCAGCTCTGCTCTGTGTCTTTGGTCCAAGAGACTCCTTTAAAGCGCGTGCAGAAGCAGCAGCCTCACGTGCACGCTCACATGCACTCTGAGTCCTGCTGTGTTTCAGCAGATGCAGCTGAAAGGTCCAAAGGCTTAGGGTGACAGAGTCCTGCTGCAGCTGGATGCTGCTCTGACAGACACATCCTCCACAAACATCCTCACCTTTTCATCCACAAACATCATCACATCATCCATCAAAGCTCCCAGCAGCTTCTGACTCTTCATTCAGAGCTGAAGTCATGCTTGATCAGGGATCAATGTCCAACATTTGCTGCTGACTCTTCCTCATCACTTCCTTCTTCTCTCTGCTTTGATCTGTTGGAGCTGAAAGTCTCTGCTTGAAGGGCTGCAGCAGAGAAGGACTGGAAGATCATCTCCTGAAAACTGGGAGGAAGACTTTCCAGCATCCTGCTGCTGAAATTCTCCCATGATTCAGTGCTGTTTGGAGAAGAGCTGAGCAGAAAGAGGAAGTGGACTTTTTCTGCTGTTGCTGCAGAAACATCAGTTGGTTTGGATGCAGCCACAGGCTGATGTTTGACTTTCACACATCTGGACTTCTTTCCTGAAGCAGCTGCATGTTGTCCTGAATGTTCCTGAATGTTCTTCTTCTCTGCTTCTGCTGGACTCTTCTGATCTGCTGCTGTTGCTTCACATCTTTGGACTTTTTCTAAACTTTCTGATTTTCTTCCGTTCTGAACTCTTTAGAAGAAGTGAAGGATGAAAAACAGGAACTTTGTCTTTAAACTCAACTCTTTGTTCTTGATTCAGGTTGGAGGAATGCCATTTGGATTGGTCCAGAATTCCTGCTCTGGTCTCAGCTCTGAATTCCAACCCGTCCCACCTGACAGAACTGGACCTGAGAGGGAATTACCTTCATTCTTCAGATGTTCAGCAGCTCCAGGATCTGGTGAAGAGTCCAAACTCCAAACTGCAGTCTCTGGGGTCAGTATAGGGTTGGAGTCAGTCCAGCTGCTTCCAGATGTTTGGTCCTAAAGTTAGTCTGAGAGCAAAGATGCAGAGTTTCCTGTGAAGCTGCAGCTTCTCAGTGAAGCTCTGAGGAGAATGATGACAGGCTTCAGGACAACAGTCAGCCAATCAGAGCAGCAGAAGCTCCAACAGGTGAAGATGACAGGAAGCTGCTGCTCTGAACAGGACTGAAGCTCCTGCTGCTCTTTCTGCTGCTGTGCTGCATCACTGACTGACAGACCAGGATCAGGAGACACTCCTTCATCTCCGTCTCTCTACTTTCTCTCTTCAGGTGGAGGTGGTGAGTCTGATGTTCCTCCTGGAGGAGCAGAGAGGAGCAGCAGCAGCAGCTGGTCTGCAGAGATGTGGTGACTGGACGGTGTTCCTGGGAGGTGGAGAGCAGAGTGATGGAGGAATCAGAGGAAGTGGAGATGAGTGTCAGAGCTGCAGCAGGAACTGATCTGAGATCAGCTTCACTGTCTCTCAGTTATGGTGCTGCAGCTCCCCCAGTGGACTGATGGAGAACTGCACTTCCTCTAATTCTTGTTCTGTCCAACAACTTAGCAAACAATTAGAGCTGAAGGCATTTTGTTTGGACAGGTATTACTATCACAAAAAGAGGTTGTATAGCTTCGAGAAATCAGAGTGTAGATTTGTATAAACCCCTTTTTGTTGTATTATTTTTTTTATTTGTTACATTTAGTGTGTGTGGGGAGGGAGAGGGGAAGAATGTGAGGGGGGGTGGAAGAGAGTAAAAGGAAAAGAGGTGAGAAAGTGGGGGATACAAGTACTGATTTGAATAAGTTTTTATTTTAAGTTGTAACAATTATACCAGATCTACTGGAAAGACAAATATTACATCAAAGGTGAAGTTCTGACACGAAGATGAGCGGAAAATATCTCTCCATCAAGACACTGTGGGTTAGGAAGGGGGATGAAGCAGACAGGGAGCAGTGTGGCAGTGTGCACATGCGCGTGGGGGTGGAGATACATGCACGCTGCCAAAGTGAACCGTGTGTTCATAAAGGGAGCCAGATCCTACCCAGCCAGACCAGGAGAGGGGAGGAGAGACCCCCAGGCCAGAAGCGCCCCCGGCATCCGGACCCAGGCAGCCCGGGAGTGAGGGAGGAGGGGACCGCCCACCCAGCCAGGCGCAGAGAAGGCCACCCTATAGGGGGCCCCCCCCGACACCCAAAGGCATAAGCGAACCCAAGACAAGAGCCAAGGATGAAGCCAGGGCCCCGAAAACCCATGAGCCGCCCACCACCCGACCGGCGCCCCGTCTCCGCAAGCCAGCCCCGGTACCCAATCCAAGCAACCCACAGCCACCCCCCATAACCCTACCCACTACAACCTTCCTCACCCGCCATATTATCTGAGCCCCCCTCCCCAACCCCCTCAATGCCCTCCCCCCTCTGTGATGGGGAGGGAAAGGCACAGAGGATCCCAGTGAGCCAGCCCCCAGGTCCGTCCCACCCATGCACTCTCACACACATACTTACGATCTTGTGGTTGCCCCCCACCCCCTGCCGCCACGCAGTAACCCCCTTCGGCCGACCGACCCCCCAGCGTCGTATGCCCGACCATCACCGCAACCGACAGGATACCCACAATCCCCGGCCCCCCTGAGAGGACCAGGGGGGTGAAGACCGACCGCCCCTCCCCGACCCCACCCATGTACGGAGATGTGGGAGTGCTGTATGTGTGCTGCAGGTAAAATAGGAGGTCTCTAGTGTGGGAAGCCCCACCGCTTCCAAGCCGCAGGGCCCCCCCACTCCAGGGTCCCTCTGTGTGTGGTGTGTATTTGCTGTGTGTGTGCTGCTAACATGCAGTGTGTGTCTAAAGTGGAAGTTAAAATTGTGTGGGGGACCAGTGAAAGATGACCCTCCCCACAAGGCCCTAGATTAATCAGGGTGTCTAATATGCAAGTAAAAGCGGGATGGAGGGCGGATGCCGACGCGACCCCAGAGAGACACTCCAAGTGAGCCCCGCCAGCATGACCCCCCCATCCAGATACCCCGAGCCCTATGTGCCTGTGTGCGAAATTTGTTTGGGTGAGAGCGGGGAGGAGCAGCCGGATGGGCACAACCGGGGAAGAAGGCTCCCCCGAGCGACCGGCCCCCCAGCCGGCCGCGGTAGGCGACCCCCTCCCAGGGCGGTTGGCAGTCAGGAGGCGGCAAGCCAGCCGCAGATGCAGGTCAGAGCCTCGTAGCGCCGAGAGACAGCCAGCAAGGAAGGGGCCCGGTGCCAAAACGGAGGGGCAGGAGGGCCAGCCCCACCATTCATGCCCTGACCTCCCTAAGGACTAGCACCCCGCCCCCTGCACCCCCCCCTAAAAAAACCCAAAATAGATTAAATAATAATAATAATAAATGATACTAATACTGCTACTACTAATAATAATAAAATAAATAAAATGAAATAAATAAATTAAAGAAAATAATAATAAAAAATAATAAAAATAAATAAAAAGGAAAGAAAGGAATAAAATAATAAATGAATAAATAAATAAAATAGTAATAATACAATAAACCCACCCAAGTGAACCCCTTAACCCCTGCTTCGAATGCAACGCCGACCCCCCCGGGAGGCCAGGCCATGCGCCAACTACTGGCCACGGGCGAAACACCGGCCGCGGGCAGACGACCCCAGGCTCCAGAACCCCAAGCCCCCCCCCACGCCACGGCAACCAGCCACCCAGCACGGCACCCGTCTGCCGTTCCCGGTCGCACTGCCTACCCTGCGCCCAGAAGGCACCAACCCAGGAGCCCCTACCAAGTCGCCGGCAGAGTGCGCCCCCCCCCACGAGCAGCCAGAGCCCCGAAGCCTGGAGAACGGCAGGCCCGGCAGATCCCACCACCCCAAACCCACCCCGGCCCACCCAACCGGCCAGGACCCGGCTCAACCCATCACCATCCCACCCCTACTAGGTGATGTGACTAACCAGCTGGAGCCAGGGAGAGTCTGAAGCCGACAGGTTTTTTGTGGAGGACATTATCTTTAAACTAATATGCTCTGACATGAGGTTTCTGTAGTGGTTGATGCTAAGATTATTTTTAGATTTCCAGTTTAGGAGGATAGTTTTCTTTGCGATACATACAGCGGTGAGAACCATATAGGCCTTGTTAGATTCCATGTTGATGTTATTCAGGTCACAGAATAAGCAGAATTTGGGGCAAGCAGGAATCTTATGATTAAACCAGACTGATAAATCCTCACAGACCTTACGCCAAAATGATTGGACAGGTGGACAGAGCCACAGAGCATGCAAATAGTCGTCTATGTTGTTACCTATGCACTGTGTGCATACAGCAGACTGATTGAGACCCATTTTAAATAACCTCTGTCCGGTGTAGTGAGTTCTGTGGAGAATCTTGTATTGAATAAGTTGCAGATTAGGGCTTTTGGTCATATTAAAGGCATTCAAACAGATCTGTAGCCAAAATTGATCACTAGAATTCAATGATAGCTCAGACTCCCATTTTGTCATGGGTAAGTAAATGGTTTCATCTATGTTAGATATCAACTTATACATTTTGGAAGTGAGCTTGGGATTTTTTTGGGTCAATAAAATGTGTTACTGTAAGGGAAAGGTCTAGGTCTATTTGGGTCAGGCAGTATTTAGTGCTTATAGCTGATTTAAATTGCTGATATTCTAGAAATTTGTTTTTACTAATCCCATAGATCAGGGGTGTCCAAACTACAGCAAAACTGCGGCCCGTGGGTCTGTTTATATTGGCCCGCAGCAAATTTTGAAAATGTAATTGAATATGGCCCGCACATGGCGCTTGAGATCAACTCTGTTGCACTTCTCAGTTTCAACACTAGATGGAGTCGCTCACAGAAAGGTGTGTTGCGGAGTGGGTGTGTGCTGACAGCCCCGCGTGCCACGAGAGAGGGGGGGGGGGGGGGGGGGGAGCGAGTGCAATTGGAGATGGGTGTGTGAGAACTGAGCGGAGGTGTGGGGGTCGATATATTCTGTGTTCGGAGGACGGGGCATTTTATTATAATTTTTTTTTCTAACTTGTCCTGTCCAACAGCTAGGCAGGCAGATGAGAGCGGAGGGCCTCTTGTGTTGGACATATTTTACTTTAACAAGAGGGGTTATTAATCTTCAGACAAACCAAAGGTATGACTGAATAAACCCCTTTTGTAATTGAGGCCAAACTTTATTAATTTCAACCATGTTTTGGAAATCTTTGGTGTTGGACCGGACGGAAAAGGAAAGAAGGGAAGAAGAGAGAGGGATGTTAGAGAGAGGGGGGGGGGGGGGTAGGAGGGTGATAATAGGAGGGGAAGGGGGATAAGACCATGAAGCAGCATAAATCAACAAGTTTACTGGTTGTTTATCATTATGGTAAGGTTCATATGTAGTACAAAAAGGGCGGGGCCTGTCCACACACACTCAAATGTTATAAACACACCTGCTAGCTGCAAAAATGTCCACATGTCAACATGCACACAAAACAAATAGTGTTCACACGCATACTTATGCCTTTAAACCAACTAGTGTGAAATATTTCATTTATTCAATCACGCAAACTATTAGTGCAAAGGTGAGCTAACACCTGTGCTCAGGTGAGTGTTTATGTTCTTCTAAAATGGATAGTGGAGCGCCCAGCCACCCCCACACCCAGACCCCCGCCGCAGCAGCAGCGGCAGCCGGAATCCCCCCAGCGCCACACGGGAACAGGCAGGGAACAACCGCCCCCCGGGCGACCAAGACCGCCACCCAGGCCAGGGCCAGCAGGACCGCTGCGAGGCCCCCAGAGCCAGAGAGCAGGGAGGCGCGGAGGGAAAGAGAGCGCCGCCCCAGCCCAACCAGGAAAGCAGCCCCCCCGCCGCGCCGGGAGAGCCCAACGCAGGGCCCCAGCAGAGAAGGACGCCCACAGCCCCAGACGAGCACCCCACCACCACCCAGGGGTTCCGGGCATCCCCCCGCCCCAACCCCAGGTACGAGCCAGGACCCCCCAAGGGAGACCCGCTCCGCACTCCAGGCAGCCACCCACCCGGCCCACGGTTGGTCCAGGGAGGAGCAAGGCAGGGGCCCGCCGCCCCCGCCCAGGAGGGGGGAACCCCAGGGAAAAAAGGGGACCCACAACGGGTGTTGTAAATATGGCCCGACCAGGCTCGGCCACTGTTGGAAGTTTGGCGGGGCCCAGCGCTCAGGGGCAAGGACCAGGACCCACCCCCCAGGGACACGAACACCCCGGCTCAGGTGTAATGTGAACCCCCCCCACCGTGCGGAGAGAGCACCTCCGGGTCCAGGAAGCCGGCACCCAGGGGACACGGCCGCCGTCGCCAAGGGGCCCGCACGAGGACGGGGCATTTTAATAAATAGCATTCTGAACTGTGAAAAAGTATTCCCTTTATGTAAAAAATAACTTGTTTTGTTTTTGGAATTTTTTTTGTTCATAGCTGCATATTTTGTCACAGAGTGTAATTGTAAAATGAAGCTTTTTAAATTGTGTGCGTTTAATGTTAAAATTGTCCTTGTTGGTCACCTATAAGCCCTTTTTTTGGTCTACTTTTCTGAGAAAACAGGACTTCGAGTCTTTATAATCTAGAAAATCGTGCACTCTGCCAGTCAACCACACTAACGGCTACGTATGTAAAGATCTGCTGGCTTCAGCTGCTCAATAAAGCCGTTCTGAACTGCCTGGTTGGAATGAGGTTTCATTGAGTGATGTTTCATTTTGATGTGCGCTTGTTTTATGTGGCACAGATCAGCATCGCTGCTCCCACTGAGAGCAATGTTCTTCACATTATAGGTGGGTTAGAAATACACAGTAATCATGTGTCAATATGTCACCTCTAGTGTGCGGCCCGGACCTTTGCTCATTTTTCTGTATTTGGCCCTCACCAAAAAAACTTTGGACACCCCTGCCATAGATTGAGGATAACGTTGAGAGGGACAGAAATGTTCTATTCTGAATTATATGCTGGAACTGCTGGATTCCTTTGTTCTTCCATGAAGCAAAATGAATCATGTTTTTGTTAATTAAAATGTCAGGGTTATTCCAAATGGGGTAAGTTTACATGGAAATAAAGTTAGGTTGTTTTTTTTTTAAGAAAATCCCACCAGGCTGTTAGAGATGAGCTGATGTTTAAACTTCTGAAGCAATTGTGTTGTTTAATTTTAGAACTGAAGAAAGGATAATTAGAAATATCTAGGTTATCACAGATTTTGTTCTATATCTAGCCAGGATTCATCCAGCACACCAGGATTCAGCCATTTTTGTACATAACACAATCTGTTCGCGGAGTAGTAGTCCTGGAAGTCTGGAAGGCCTAGTCCTCCTCTATCTTTTGGTTTTTGAATAGTTTTTAAACTAATCCTTGGTGGTTTACCTTCCCAGAGGAATTGGGAAATGAATGAGTCTAATGATTTGAACCAAGTAGTTGGAGGTTTGGAAGGAATCATTGAAAACGGGTAGTTAATTTTGGGGAGAATCATCATTTTTATGGTTGCAACTCTCCCGATTAGAGAAATGGGTAGAGTTGGGTGTGGTTTAGCTTGAATAGATCAGAAAGCCTAGAGGAAATATTTATACCTAAGTACTTTATGTTGCCTGTTTGTATTTTAATAGATGACGGATTTAGGTAATTTCAATTAATTGGTAGAATTGTGCTTTTAGACCAGTTTATGGAGTATTCTGAAACTGAGGGAAATCTATTAATTAGGGAGATGATTTGGCAGATGGAAGATTGTGAATTTGGAGTAAATAGTAAAACATCATCTGCATAAAGACTTATTTTGTGTTCTAGATTTTTCGTTTGAATGCCTTCAATGTCTCGACTTTGCCTAATAGCAGCAGCTAGAGGTTCAATAAATAGTGCAAATAAAGACGGAGATAGTGGACAGCCTTGTCTGGTTCCTCTTTGTAAATTAAAGCTTGGAGATGTTTGGTCATTGGTTCTGATACGAGCATTAGGAGAGGCATATAGTATTTTAATCCAGTTAATAAATGATTTTCCAAAGCCAAATTTGTTCAGGGTGGCTATTAAAAATTTCCAGTTGACCCGATCAAATGCCTTTTCTGCATCCAGTGACAAAATGGTTGCTTCTCGGTTGTTGATGGTTGTATAATCTATGAGGTTGATTAATCTGCGCATGTTGGTAGATGGATGTCTACCCTTTATAAAACCTGTTTGGTCAGGATGTATTAGAGAAGGAACTACCTTCTCCAGCCTTCCTGCCAAAGCTTTGCAGATTATTTTAAGATCTGCATTAATCAGCGATATGGGTCGATAGCTGGATGGTGATGTGGGATCTTTCCCAGGTTTCAGAAGTAAGATAATAGTATCAGAATTCATATTTGGAGGTAGATAATTGTCCTTAATTTCTATTGTCATTCTGAGAAAAATGGGAGCTAAAATTAGCCAAAACTCTTTCTAAAATTCTGCTGGGAAGCCGTCTGGTCCTGGGGCGTTTTTACTAGGCATGTTGGTTAATGCTTTATGTAGCTCTTCTTCAGTAAGAGGGGACTCCGGGGCTGTGATTTGTTCCTCTGTTGGTCTAGGCCAGGGGTCGGCAACCTTTTTTATCAAAAGATCCACTTTGCCCACCCCCCTCACAAAAAAATGTGTCTGGAGCCGCAAAAAATTACAGAGTTTATAAACTTCTAAAAGTTTTAATCTTTATTTAAATTTTAACAGTTGAAGCCACTGAATACAACAAACGAGCCCACTTTAATATATAATATGTTTAATAGTAGTAACCCATGCATTCTCCCGTCCTCTTCGGGTTTGTTGGCAGCCAGCCAGTGATCAATGGACGCACCTTAAAATACAAAAAAACGACATCAGTTCTGAGTATGAGGATTTAAAAAAAAATAATTTCCTGTTTAGTGGAAATTATGTTCCTCTTACCTGTTTAGTGGGATTTCTGTGTCTGAATTTCCCTGCAGATCTTCCCTATGTCGGCGCTGTGAGATGTGACTTTCATCTTCATGCAGGACTGTAGAGTCTCGCTGGTGAGGCGGGAGCGGTATTTGGACTTTATAATGTTCATGCTTGAGAAAACTTGCTCGCATAAGTAAGTTGAACCAAAGATGGATAGGACTCCTAATGCACACCTTTTCATGTTGATTTAGGTGTCAGGAATGGCATTCCATGTTGCAAAAATAAGTTTGTCGGGTTGGGGTAGTTTTTCCATATCACTCCATTTGTGCTCTTTAGCGAGAGTAGCCCTCTGACGGGCAATTTCTTCAAGATCCGCTGACAGGGATTTAAACTTGTTAACCCACAAAACTTTATCCGCAATATCGGCCAGTTCAATTTCTAGATCAGGCTTACTTACTCCTGTGAATGCGGATGTGTTCAGGAGGGATGGGTCGCTGTTCAGCGGTGCGACAGGGAAAGAGAGAGGCTGTTTCTCCTTTCTGAACTCACTGAATCTTTCTCCAAATGCAGCTTGCATTGCAGTAATGGCACGGTGTAAATTATCACAATTTATGTGATTGTTTTCTTCTTTGAACTCTCTTAGGGAGGGGAAGTGAGAGAGCGTGCCATTTTGTACATCTCTGGCGAACACTGTCATCTTGCGCTTAAATGCCCAAATCTCCTCCAGCATGTGCAGAGCCGTGCTTCCCTGTCCTTGGAGATTTTTATTCAGCATGTTCAAGTAACTTGTCATGTCTACCATGAAGTAAAACTTTTCCAGCCAAGATGGGTCTTCCAGCTCAGGATACCTGAGGCCTTTATTTCCCAAGAAGGTTTTTACGTGCTCCAGACAGGCAGCGACGCGTTTCAGCACCTCCCCCCTGGACAGCCACCGGACTCTGTTGAGCAGCAGGAGATCTGAAGACGTGTTTTCGACTTCTTCTAACAACGAACAAAACTGTCGGTGGCTTAACCCATCCGCAATTATTTTGTTCACCATCTTAATAACAAGGTTCATTACTTCCACACATTCAGGGGGAAATGTTTGTGCGCTAAGTGCTTCTTGGTGGATAAGGCAGAGAAACGTCATCAGATCTCGGCCCGGTGACTTTTGAAGTAAATTCACAAAGCCCTTCTGTGCTCCTCTCATACTTGGCGCCCCGTCAGTAGATACCGACACTAGGTGAGTGGGGTTTATCCCTTTATCTTTTAGACAACAGCATCACAAATGTCCTGCCCCCGAGTTTGGCCCTTAAGCGGTATGAGTTCAATCAGTTCTTCCTGCGGCCCATTAGCATTGGGGTACCTGCATAAAAGTGCTACCTCCTCAACATCGTTTACATCACTTGACTCATCACAGGCAATTGAAGATGCTTGAGCTGCATTAACATCGTCAATTTGCTTACTACTGATATTTGCTGCCATTTTAATGGTCCTGTCCTTAACAGTCTTTGCAGAGAGAAGCATGTCTTTCATTTTCTGAACAATTTCCTTTTTGTTTTTAAAATCGGAGAATAGATGCTCTGATATTTGAATAAAGGTTTCTTTTATGTATTCTCCGTCTGTGAACGGCTTACCCCTCTTTACCATCTCCTGAGCTGCCAAAAACTAGCCGCTGTAGTTGACTGTGGAGAGCTGATCCATTTTTTGAAAGATAGTTTTCTCTCTCCATCTCGTCGTTGCAATTCAGAAAATTGCTCTCTGGCGCTCATCTTCGGTTGGGTATTTTTCAGCAAATGCTAAATGCTTGCTTTGAAAATGTCTTTCAACGTTACTTTTTTTTGTTGTTTGATAGTTTCTCGCCACATATCAAGCACGCAGGTAAGCCAGCGTCATTGGCAGATGTCCGCGCTGCATTAAACTCTCTATTTTCTTCTGAAACTTTTCTTTTTTGGGCTCTTTTTATGCTTACAGTGGTAGGGGTTCCCGTCGTGGTCCCGCCAGCAAGTAAAGGCGACGGCTGCTGACGTTGATGTGACATATATTTAAAGTGACAAATAAAAAAAAAAAACTTTATTTAGAATCTAAATTTTAGAATCTAAATAAAGTTTTTTTTTTTTTTTTATAATTTGTCATCTAAATTTTAGATGGTCCATATACTTTTACCCGCTTCTTTCCCATCAGTGGGGTCACGGGGGCCGGCTGGTATAGGCGTAGGGCAGGGTACACCCTGGACAGGTCGCCAGCCATCGGGAGCCACTACAATGAGGCTGAAGAGCCGCATGTGGCTCCAGAGCCGCAGGTTGCCTACCCCTGGTCTAGGCAAAGCTATGCTATTGAGAAAACTATTGATGTCATTGTCAGAAGGATCAATTTGAGATGAGTAGAGGGATTGGTAAAAGTTTTTAAAAACAGAATTTATCGCAGCTGGATCTGTGTTTCCATAGCTATGTTCAACAAGGAGCTGTTAACCAAGAAATAATCTAGCCTGGAGTATGATTGATGAACTGTGGAAAAAAAGGTATAAGCTCTTTTCGTGGGATGGAATAAACGCCAAACATCACAAAGACCAAAATCCTCCATGTACTGTTTAACAGTGTTTGTGGATTGCCAGATTCTAAGATTTCCTGTGTTATTTAGCCTATCCATCTCTGGATCTAAACACATGTTGAGGTCACCTGCAATGATTAGGGATTTGTCTGTATGCTCAGATAGCGCAGAGAAGAAGGAATGAAAGAATTTAGGGTCATCTGCATTGGGGGCGTACACATTAGCTAAACACAGCTGCATATTTTGAGTGGAAAGAGTGACTATTATAAATCTTCCTTCTGGATCTACGATTTTGTTGGCTTCGGTGAATTTAACTTCCTTATTTATCATAATTGCTACTCCTCTCTGTCTAGAATTATAACAGGCTGAATATACGTTTGGAAAATCTGCTGTGGCGAAAATATTCACTGAGGAATTAGACATATGAGTTTCTTGAAGAAACGCAAGATCAGTTTTGAGGTCTTTTAATGTGGTCAATATTTTCAGTCTCTTCTCTCAGGTTCCAGCTCCGTGCACATTCCAAGTAACTAACCTTAGGGTGGACATGCTGCTGTTGAGGTGAATGCTAGAAACTATGTTATTGATGGAGGCAAAAATGAGTATATATGTACACATAATGGTGTGCTTGATGTTGCTATAAGGCTTTATGTGTAATGCACAGTGCATGTGATGTAATGCTGGACATCCTGAGTGTCTGAGTGTGTTGTGCAGATCAGTACTATTGTAGAGTGGCTGAGTTATGTGGCAGCTTAGGTGAGGGGGAGGGAATAGTGTGTGAAAAAAGAAAAAGGAGTGCAGAGGGAGGGGGTAATTAAGAAACAGGGAGGGTAGAAACAGAACAAACCTATCATAAACAGGTTGAAGCTGCTGAGGAGACTGGTGGTGATTTTACCTAAAGTGGAAAACCTTTATGCCCCGTGAGTTCTGCCCAGTGTGTCACATATAAGCATAAACTGACACCTGTGCAGAGAGTGTAAAGAGAGTGGATACATGTCTGGTTTAGAAGTATGGAGTCCTATACTGTTCATAATTATATAAATAAATATTTAATTAAACAAATAAATATGGCCTCATGCAAATACACAATCAACCAATAAATCTCTCATAAATATATAAAAAGATCATGAAATTGTGAAAAACCTGCACACTGATTTTATATAAGCCATTATATTATTCAATATATTTCATTTTGCTTTAAAAACCTGTTAATTATTTTAAAACAGCATTTTAAAATATTCATTTTTAATCATGTGGAATATTATTATAATTGTCTTTTTTCAGAAGCTCGTATTTCAAAATCAACATTTTCCAAAGTAGCTTTGTTTTTATTTCATGTTGCTGTTTTTCACAATGGCGTATTTATTTCATGAAGAGCTTTTTCAGGAGAATGAGTCTATCTGTCAATCAGTGAAAGTGGGCGGGATCTAAACGCTCATTGGCTCATCCATGGAAATCGACTCATATTCCTCGATACCCGCTCAGCGGTGTGCCAGTCAGAGAGATGTCATATATTTTAGCGATATCCGCGCAGCTTTGCTGACATTAGAGATCAAATAGAGTCAAACAATCTGTCTGCTGTAGAAGATGCAAACATGGACGACTCTGTTTTTGTAGTTTGAGGGTTTGTGTGGACCAAACCACAGAGGATCTCCGGTCGTCCACGTCTATAAGTCCCCCGTTGAAACATTCCTCATTCTTACGCCATTCACTCAGAGCTCACATCGTGCTTTACACTGTGTCGGCTCGCAGGAGGCGAGCTGGCGGACCGACAGTCAGACCTGCGCAAAGCGGAACAAGCCTGCTCAGGCCTCCTGAACCTTATGATATTTTTCTATTTTCATTGAGACAATGATTATAATCAGGTCCTCTGATTTTATTTTTCGCTCCCGGGAATATGTTGAACCTTTCCTACGATGACGTTTCTGACCGTGGTCGGAAAACGCAGCGGAGATCCGGGATTATTGAGCAATTCTCCAGCCAGGGTTTACTCCAAGAATCAGGCTCTGTACTTTGGAGGAAACCTTTTTTACTATTACTTTTCCGGAGGACAGGGCAACGGACCCTTAACTTGCGCTCACACACACACACACACACTCTTGCGCTGCCTGGGCGCTCTGATTTACACGTAATTTAAGACGTAGTTTGACTGCAGGACCTGAAGCAGAGACTCTCTGGGATGATCTCATGAACTCAAACATGGAAACATTGTTATCATGTGAAACTATTCAAAATAAATAAAGCTGATCTTTTAACACTCCATGTGCATTGTGCATCCATGCATTGTTACTGAGATAAGCACAGGCAACCGCTCCATGTGGCCATCAGGCTAAAAACATTAACTGGTAGCCCCTCCCACACACGGCATGTTGCGTTCATGGAACTCCAGTTCATAGACGTTTTGTGGAACTCCAACAACCACCCAGCCTAACTTGGGCCACTACTAGATGTTAATGAGAAGATGAAAATTGCCGAACCGACCACAAAATCACCCGAATTATGCACACTCGCCCAAAGCCACTTTTATCCGCAAATCTAGAACAAAAACTGCCCAATTTCGTGTAACACTGTGGATGTGTTGAGGTGCATACTCCCCCTAGTGTTGAAGGGTGTGCATTGCGCCGTCACGTTCGCTGAAGCATCTTCGATTGATATAGTCAGGGTGCTGCTGCTCATGTCTGAGTAAAGGAATAGCCAATCACAAAAGTGTCTCCGCCTTGTCTAGTTTGATTGACAGACAGACACAGTCTCCTGAAAAAGCTCTTCATGAAATAAATAAGCCATTGTGAAAAACAGCAACATGAAATAAAAACAAAGCTACTTTAGAAAATATTGATTTTGAAATCCAAGGTTCTGAAAAAAGACGTAGAATTATAATAATCCACATGATTAAAATTAATATTTTAAAATGCTGTTTTAAAATAATGAACAGGTTTTTAAAGCAACATGAAATATATTGAAAAATATAATGGCTAATTTAAAATCAGTGTGCAGGTTTTTCACACTTTCATGATCTTTTTATATATTTATGAGAGATTTATTGGTTGATTGTGTATTTGCATGACGTCATATTTATTTATTTAATTAAATATTTATTTATTTAATTATGAACAGTATAGGACTCCATATAGAAGAGCCAGGGAGTGACGTTTGGGTCACGGTGGAGCTGTCCATTCACATAGAGTCGGTCCACAGAGATGACAGCGCGGGCCCCTTCACTCAGAAACTTCCTTCTGATGGGGAACAGGATCCTTTCTTTGGGTAACTGATCATCCATCCTGAGGTCGGTTCCCCGGAGCTCCCTGCCACGGCGCCTCACCTCTTCCTTCTCTTCGTGCAGCACCAACTTGGCCACGATGGGTCTGGGCCTGCGATTCCCACTCACTTCCTCTAATTCTAACTTCTGAAACGTCACTATGGAGTCAAATCAGGATCATCTTAAAGTGAACTAAAAACCAGATTGAACATTTGAAAACAGTTTAAACTCTAAAGTTCACATTATAAACTTGAAGGAATTCTGGAAAATGTGTAAATAAAATAGCTGCTGACCTCGGCACATCTCATCTGTTACTGCAGGCAGGAAACAAACATATTTCACAATAGAATATTTATGCATATATAGAATCAAGTCAATGCATAATCAAAGGAGCATCATGGTTGAGGATCAGATAGAAGAGTTGGAGCAGCATAGCAGCCCCAGTCTGCAGTCTAACAGTGGTGACATCAGGCTGGGCTCATGGGCTGATTTGGAAGAGAGAGAAACTGTCAACTTTGTAGGGGAGAGCTGCCATTTTCTGTCAAATCCTTGTTCTCCTGTTTCTTTTAGTGGTCAGACAGTCAGCATGTAGGTTTGGGACTTTTATTTTGTAGGATCTGAGGGAAGTTTGTTTTCTGCGTTTACTAGAGGTGTGTTCTGTTTGTTGTGTTCGCCTTGGCTCTCCCTGAATTTAAGATGCTCCTAGAATAAATTCCAGTTATTCTTTTTCTCCACTTCTTTGTTTTTTCTACACATTTATCTGAATTATTTCACTTATTTGTTTTCTAAAGTCATGTGACGCTGCAGCTACTAAATCTGATGGATATAAACCAGAAATCCACAAAAACCAACAGAATCAAACAATAAAAATGTCCAAATGTATCTGAAATAGACATAAAAACTAGTCTGAATGATGTTTTTCTGCGTTAAATGAAGGAGTCACCAACGTGAAAAGAGGAAAAGTTGATTGAATCAGTGATGAACAGAAGCACAAATACAGAAAGACATCCTCAGCGGGGGGGTTACCAGCAAACAGCACCTTTAGCCAAAATAGATCCAGATGTGAGAATCAAACACTCCTCTACACACTGAAGCAAGCAGCTCTACAAAAGGTTCTGGTTCTGTTTGGAAGAGGAAAAATCCCAGCAGAACTTTAGTCATCAATAAGTTTAGGAAAACGTCTCTGCTGCAGAACACAGGAGAACCAAACCAACTCATGTGTCTGTGTGGGACTGGAAGTTCAGAAAAGTCCTCATGGCTTTGAGATGCTTTTTGGGAACAAACAGATCCCAGAGTGGAAAGCCCACACCATGACAGCGCCGTCTCCTTTAAGGCTGGAAGCTACATCTCCAAAATACACTTTGGTGGCTGTTTTGGAGCAGATGAGAACTTTTTCAAACGGTAAAAACGTCTGCAGCTAGAAAAGTAAAACTCTGTTGGACAACGTGCTTTTATTTTGAAAATTACAATGACTTGGTTTCATTTAAAGTAGATTTATACATGTGTGTATTTGTTATTTACAATGATGTTCTTATTGCAAACCTGAAATTGAATCCTTGGAAAATGACATCATGTGAAATAAAGTTTGAATGATTGAATAAATAAATAAATAATAATCAACACATATCGCTGTCTGTGGGATGTTTGTGTGCATTTATCCATGCCAACATATCCCAGAATTCCCTGGTTTCAGCACCATCATGTTTTAAAAACAACTTTATTCCACAAAAAAGGAAATAAATCCAGTAGAAAACTTCAAACTAAAGCTTGGTGGGTGATGCTAAAGCTGCTGACGCCCTCTTTTTATATTTGATTATTATTGAAAAATAATCATTACAAACTCTCAGACACAACCACACAATGATGCAAGGCACAGCTCTACACACACAAAACAACGTCTACATGTCTAAAAATCTAGAAATCTTTCAGCATCAATGACATTTCAAGGCATTTAACAATCTGGACTCTAGATCAGTAACTATTCTGGAGCAGATTTCCAAATGTCATCAATAAAGGATTTGAGTTCTGAATCCATTCAATGAGGAGAAATACAGTCTGACTTCAATTTCAAACACAGTCAATTCAGATGATCTGTTTTCATTTGGATGCATTTCTTTCATTTTGGGGACTACGGGCCATTTGATGAATTTCCATAGTTGATCACCTGATGTGTCTGTTATTTTAGATTGATGATACTTTACTGTTAAAGTCATGGTAGAATTGACCTTTAAAGGATTTGTTTACATATTTATCATCACATTTTTCAGTGAGTTTTATTTCATCTATGACTAAATTTGGTAGTTTAATTTGAACATTGGAAGACAATATTCTATTTCTTCTTAAATGGATTAAAGCAATTGGAATTTCTCTGCAGGTTTTCTGAAATTCCTTGGTTGAACATTAAATATCAAATTGACTTTTGAAGTCTCTTCATTGAAGAATTTCTCCATTTGAATCCAGAACATCGTTTCCAAAATGATCTTGAGGTCAAACCAATTCTGATGAAACATTGTCTTCCTGTTTGTGGTCATTACTCTGTTGTTCCACAGGGGGGCGCAGTGATGCCAAAACTAGGACTACATAGCATTTTCCACTGGAAAAGTACTTGTTGGTGAAATTCTGAAATCTTTAGAGGAAGTTTGGAAATTTCAAAATCACATCAACAAAAAATCTAATCCAGCGACTTTTTTGAAGATGTTTTTGGGAAAATGAAACCAGAATGAGTCAGGATTAGCTAGAAAGTCTTGAAACATTTGATTCTGAAAGTTTTAACCATTGATTCTAAATCAATCATCTTCACACCTCCCTAATTATATTCCTGAATTAGTGGAGATTTTCTGATGAAATGGGTCTGATTTCTCCAAATAAATGTATAAATAATTGAGTATTTTTTTAATTCTTTGCATTAATGTACAGAGATTGTCACGGATATATTAATGTTGAAATTCCTTCTGATTTGAAGAACAAGTTTCCTCCAAAAATGGTTAAATCTCTGATAAACTGCAGCAGCAGATCACAGCAGCAGGTGGCAGACATTACCCATAATAAGCAAACTGAGAAGAGGAGACTTTTTGACGTGGGATTCCAAAGCAGATTTTGGTAGAACGTTTCTATTTCTGAATATTTCAGTGTTTTTAAGCTCAGCAATCACTCTTTTATTCTCAAACACAGTTAGTGTTATTTGAATAAACCACACAAGCCTTCTAAAGCTAAAACATCAAGGAGAATACACACCATGATAGCACCACCACCATGCTTTCACAGAGAATGCTTCTGAAAAGAGACGATGAAGCTTCTCCTTCGTCCCGTTGAGTCATGGCAGCTTCTGAAACATTTCTCATCCAAGTGATGGAGATTGATGATCTTCACTTCCTGAAATGACTCCAAACTCCATCCTTTTGTTTGTAAGGATGATCTAATTTAGGTTCTCTATACTTTCAATTTTCATGTGATTGATGAATATTTGTAGCCTAATAGCATCTTTTTGTTGTCTTTTTGAAAACCTTTTTACTGCTTAAATTCATGCAGCTAAACTGTTAAAGTCCATCAATCATTCATCTTCTTTTGACATTTAACCCTTGCTATCCCAGGATTTATGCTTTAGCTCATTAGATTTAAAGTTTGTGGAAACAAAACATTTAAAATAGTTTCATTGAGTTGATATGATGGAGTAAATACTTTGATATTTGTCCATTTTCAAACAGAACATCCTGTGGAAATGTTCTTTCACATTTTCCTGACATTGTAAAAATGTCGTGTTCTGGGTAAATCAGTGTTTTCTCTGATAACGGTAGTTTACTGCCACTGTTCAACCTTTATTGTTAGAACATTGATCACAAACAAGCAAAGAGGAAATCTGAGGGTTATTGGGACTTGAGGCATGGATTCAAACATTCTGTGGAGTTTACCACTAACCAGAAAAATGGCCTTGTGGGTAAACATTTCTCATCTGTTTGTCTTTTCTCTGAATGAACGCTGACTTTAACAGGTTGGAGGAGCTTGGCTTGTGGTCAATTTCACCTCCAGGATCTGTTTAGTTTTAGGACAATGTCTGCGTTCTTTCTGACAATAATAACAGTCATTCATAGATGAATGAATCTTTTTCTGAATCAGAATAAACCAAATTAGTAGAGTTTGACCTTAGTTTAGATATATGCTAATTCATTCATTTAACCTTAGAAAAGGCACATTTCTAAGACTGGACCATTAATATTTATGTACTATACTATACAATTCATCAAACTAAAATAGAATGATTTTTTTCATCATTCAGATAATTTTGCAGTTCAACTTTGAACTTTTATATCTTTTCATTTGTCACAGCTCAGCTGCTCTGGTTCTCCTTTTTTCCCTGTTTTCCTTTAAATAACAGCTGATTCAGTTTAAAACATTATTTATTGTGTTAAGGCTTTGGATTCATACAAAATAGAAAGCTTTATTGACATCATGTGTTGAACATTTCAATGGAACAAAAGGGAAACTCTCCCTGAAACTGTTTAACGTAAGAAAACCATTTAATTGATCAACTTTATTGATTGGTGTTATTCATTTAATTTATATTTTTATTTGAACATTTTTCTGTGATAAAACCAATTAAATGTATTTTCTTCTGTCATTGTTAGTTTTTTTCCCCCACGTTTTTATCTGTATCTTAAAATGTTTTCATTTTTTGAATGTTTTCTATAAATTATAGTCATGTCTGATAAACATCTGTTAAAAATGGATATTTTTAGAAAATATATTGATTTGATTCAATTCCTGGTTGGAAATGGTGTAAATCCTGAATATTGATGTTTTCAAGCACGTCAGTGATGGCTGAGCGGGTTTTTTCTCTGGAATGCTTTTGATTGACAGGCTTCCAAACACAAAGAACTTTGATCAACAGCCGCTTGATGAGAGTTCATAGAGAAAGAAACAAAAATGTCTTGAAAATGTGACATCACAAAGGGAAACCCGTTTAAAAAAGGTGTTTTTTACTACATTACAAAAATCTATACCATTTGTTGTAAAAGGGAAAAAAAACATGAAAAATCTGTTTTTCTGGATGAAAAATGTGCTGAATATGAAGATGAATAAACCAAAATCTCATGTTTTTTGAATGATTCTTCTTGCTTGGTAGATGCTTCTACTGGCTGTGTCTCTTTTGCCTTTGGGTCAAAGCAGAAATCCTTTTCTGTCAGAAACATTGAACCAGCTAGGGTTAAGTTTCCATTGACTTGAGACTTTTTCCAGATCCTGAGATCAGTGAACTGATCCATGTCCTTTGGTTGATGTTTCTCCAAATGTTGAACTGTTGTCTTCACAGCTTTCATGTTAGACCCAAGGCTTTCAATGAAAACAACTGTTGTTTGAAACATTTGAGGAAGTTGGTTACCGTTTTCATTAAAGACTGTGACATCAGCAAGTCGCTTTCATTGAATTCTTTTAGATTTTCTAAATGACATTTTTGAAACAAACCTACTTTATAGCCTACGTGCACGATAGAACTTCCGGATAACTTCCGTGTTTCGAGTGTGAGGCCGACAACTTCCTGTTGGTCGTGTTATTGTTGTGGGGAGTTTTGTTGAGTTGCTAGTTTTGAGTAAATAGGAGCAGATTTCGGGTAAAAGACAGGCGTTTGGTGTTTCAACGCGTGACAAAGACATCACAACATTGTTGTGTACCCGTGTGCGAATTTGTCAAAGTACAACAGTACTATAAGCTTTCCAGTATATGTGTCGGTGAGAGCCGAATGGATGGTGAACACGGCGGGAGGACTTCACCCCAAGCAAGACGAGTCATGTTTCGTATTTGCAGCAATCGGAAAGAAAATGCGTCATGTAAACACGCCGTTCGGAATACTTTGCCCCGGTCAGACTCGTTCGGATCAAAATTTCTTTCCGATCGAGATAGCTGGGTTATACCCATCGTTGTTCATGTAAACGGTCATTCCGATCGTGTGTCACTACTGCTCTGGTTTACTTCATGCATGGATGGTGTTTCGCTGAGAGAAAGCTTTGGAGCGCATACGGTACCAACCAGCCGCTCCGCTCTCGCCCCGCTGGCTCTTCGCCTCTCTTACACCCCTCACAAGGGAGATGCGGGGGGGATGCGTGTCCACTGAGGTCTGGACCCGGCATCCGAGCTCTGCGTTCGGGCTCCGGTGCCAGTGGACCGAGTGAACCTCTCTGAGCAGAGCAGCTGGATTTATTAATGTGTTTGAGGGGAGGGTGCTTTGTTACGTGTGCGTTTTGTTGTTTTGTTATGTGTGAGAATTCGGACTGCGAGCCGACCCGCCGCTCTGGGTTAGCGGCTGCCGGACTCACGAGAACAGAGCCGAGCTCGAGCCGCCAGCTTACACAGCCGTCTCCGTCCTTAGAAACTGTTCAAAAAATCACACGGAATTGTGTTTCTAGTTGTGCCCCGACAAAATAAAGGCTGATGTTATTCCCAGACATTTACGTGCAGCAGATTGCAGCGTTTCCCACATGGTTCGTCCTGGATTTGTGTCCATCAAAAGGCTAATGTTGTTAGCCCGTGTTGTTAGCCTAACACTGGGTTCTTCTTCCAGCTCCGTACTTCTTCCACAAAAAAAGCACTGACCACTAGGATTAAATATAAAATGATGAGCGAACAGGCACTCCATAATATTCATAACATTAATGTGAAGAATAGTTAGAAACTGCCTTTAACTTTTATTACACTAATGGTTTAAACTTAATTCACTGAGCATGTATTGTCATCTCAAAATTATATTACATTTGAAGAAAGCACAGCCAAACTATTGTTCTAACAGTTTCTTGTCATCCTCCCTTTTTCTGTGCATGTGTTTTCTGCTGAGCAGGCCTCAGACTTATCTTCACTTTAGCCTTGGAGCTTCTCTCCAGCAGTAACCTGTGGGCGTGATTTTCACACGGGGTCCATCGGACGATCTTCTGAATATGCAAATGCAGGGTTTTTATACCAACCCCATCCCTGAGCTCGTTGGTTCGGACTTTGAATGCACCATGTTCATGTCTGTCCCCTTCGTGTTTGTGCGAAGTAAAACCTCCACAAAAGATAAGTAACTGTCTCTGAGTCGTTATTCATTTATTTCTGTGTGCAAGAAACTGACGGGTATGAACCTAAAATTTAATACAGTCCTTTCTAGAAAATCCAGTTTCTTCACAATTAATAAAAGCACGTTTGGAAGATCGCCTCATATTACCGAGCTGCTGCATAAATATATGTGACAGCAAAGGTATGTTTACAACGGGACACATTTCCCTTCCGGTATTTTCGACACTATATTTTTTCAACACGATATTTTGCCCATGTAACCACGCACTGGTCGACAATCCTGTATATGTCGTTCACGTCGATTTTCGGGAGACCTTGTAGAGAACGGGTGAAATATGTCGTCTTTCGCAATCAAAATCTGCCGTGTCGCTGCTATAGAAGTCGCAAACTGGAAATGGTCGGCCTCACACTCAAGGCGGCGGAAGTAGAACTCCTTAGTTACGTGCGCGGAGCCTATTCCTTTCTTAACTGGGAATCTTAGGGACGTTCTCTGTGCAAGGACGGTACTATTGGGAACAAAAACCAAAACAGAAACTGAATTCATTCTATTATTAAATGTTTACCAAATCCCAGAAACACATTGCTGTATTTGTGCATCAATACAAAGTGTTGTCTGGTTCAAATCCCATCAGTGTCTCCAATGTTCATCCAAAAAGCCTTTACTAGGGTTTGAACACTGATTTAGCAATGGTTTTCCATAAGCTGCCACTGAATTTCCCAATCTAAAAAGAAACTCATTTCATGCAGACTGTTGGAGACGCTGCTGCTAATTCAAACCACATATTGATACTAGTGCTGTCATGCCATCCATTTATTAATCAGAACCTAGAATGATTTCATCTGTTTGGAATCTAACCTCATATTTGCTGTGAAAAGCCTCATTTGTAGCTATTTTTGTTCAGATTTGTGAAATAATACAGTGAAAATGAGAAAAAACTTAGACCAAAAAAATAGCAAAATGTAGAAAATGAATATAGTGAAAATGAGATTATTTAAACCAAAATTAGAAAGACATTGCAGAGAAAAATCTTTGATAAACTCTGGTTGACCACACTTAGAACGTGAGCATCCAGCAGGTCACCCACACACTTTGCTGCTTTGTGCTCAATATTGTTGTGGGGGTTGACTCCCAAACAAAAATGAAGAATAAAACTGCTCCTAATTGTCAATATTGAAGACTTTCCCAACATTTTGCTGAGTCATGTTTGTGGATAAAGTGAGGAAGAAGAACCAAACAGACTGGTGATAGTTGGAAATGAGGTTTTGGGATTCTGCACAGGAGCGTGGTTCCTCTTCCTCACCACCTCCCGCTGGTTTGCCGTCCGGCTCCATGGGATCTGCGTCATCTTCATCCCCATCACCACCTTTGGCGTCCTGCTGCTCCCAAACCCTGAGAAACACTGCTGGTCTCCACCAGGGGGCGCCACAACTTCTCCTTTCTGTTTCCTCCTCAGAACTGGACGTGCCACTGACCTACGCCGTCACGCTGATGGGCGTGTTCCAGTGGGGCGTGAGGCAGAGCGCCCAGATGGAGAACATGGTGAGGAGCAGCGCAGACGGCTGCACAAGCATCTGCAGCTGCAGACGTTTGGCTCCGCCTGTGTTTGCAGATGACCTCTGTGGAAAGAGGTCACCCATCTCCAGAGCCAGGCCCCCCCCTGGAAACCCAGAAGCAAAGGTTTGGTGACCTTTGACCAGGTCAGCTTCACCTACAGTGAGGACAGCCGGCCAGTGCTGGTTTCTTTTGGATTTCATTGGTAATCTGAGATTAGAAGAATAATCTGGCCCAATAAAACAGAGCTGCTGTTTTACAAAAAGAAGAGGTTTTTCATGGTGGCGTTAATCCACTGAAGATGAAGATTGACACCTGGGAGGATCCAACATGTGGAAAGGCTTTGAATGAAGAAATTCCAAAATAAAAGCTTCTGTCTCCACGGGAACTATGAGGAAGAACCTGGATCCTTTCCACCAACACTCAGATGAAGCTCTGTGGAACGCTCTAGACCAGGTCAGAGGTCAGAGGCAGCTGCTGTGTTTGAGGAAGAACCGCATCGTCATCATGGGCGAGGCCGCTGCCAACGTGGACCCAAGGTGCAGCGGGACTCCGGGTCCATTTGTCCAAAGGCGGCCCACCTGCTCCTCACCGTCGCATGTTTCTGTTGTTTTCCATGTTTCTTTTCTGTCACCAGCCCCTCATCCTTCCTCCTTCACTCCATCTGTGCTGCTCTTCTCTATCCTCCAACCTTTTCTAGCATCTGCTGCTGCTTTCTCCCATTTCCTTGACCTTTGCCAACCAGACAAACTCCACTGACCTTGATTGACCTTCAGTCTGACAGAGGGAAGTTACTGCCTCTGTCCCAAGCTTGGAGTTGAACCCTGCACTCCCACCCATAATAGCCTCTTCTCTACCACTGTGCTATACTTCCTAGACCAGAACTGCAGCTCCTCGTTCTGATGAGAGAAGATGTTCCACACTCTGAGAAATGTTTGAGATGAAAGTTGGGATTTGAACCATCAAGCTGGTGTTTAATGGTCAGGTGTGTTTTTCCTGAATCCTATTGTCTGAACCAGACCTGCAGCTGGTGGTTCTGATGAGGTGAAGATGTTCCACTCTGAGAAAAAATGATGATCTTCTGAACAAAGACTCTCAGTGGGATTTGAACCCTCACCCTTCTGCCTGTAGATCAAGTCACTAACACTGAGCTGTTCTGTCTGCATCACATCACTGCAGAAAAAGCAGCAATGATCATTTTAGAGTCCAGAAAAGCACATTTACTGATTCATAGCTGAGAAAAAAACTTCTACTGTCAAAAATACCAACAGAATCAAAACATGAAGTCTGTGACAGAGATGAAAATATTTGGGTCTAAAACAAACAAAAATACTCCAAGTTTCTACTTTACAGAGTTTTAGGGGCTCACTACAAACTTGTGCAGGTTGGTGGATATTTTTACATCTTTTCTTTCCAAAGCTTCATATTTGGAAAAAATAAGTCATAAAAAAGGATTTGGATAAATTATTAAAACATAGAAGCAGAAATAGAAGGTAATATTTGAGTAGGTCATAAAAAAACTTGAATTTTCAGCTTTTTAAAATAAGGAAATCTTTGGACTCATTTAGAAGTTATAAAAAATGTCCTAAATTTAAGTTATAGAGAAGAAAATTCCTAATAAATATTGTATTTCTGCCGTTTTAAATGTCATATTTATGTCTCAAAGTGAATCAAATGTTTGCTGATAGAAAGGAAATGGTTTGAAAACGTTGGTCTGCTTCCCAAAGTGGAACGACCTTCTTTACCTGAACTCACCTGGCAGAGCAATGATCACAGGTGTTTGAGATTGATGTCAGTGGTTCAGAGAGACACAATATCATCCATCAGTTTAACGGAAAAAGAATCAACTGGATCTGTTTGGAGACAATCTGCATCATCATTTGGAAGACTCTCTATTTCTGTGGAAGGAAAAGTATTGTTGAAACAGAAGGCAGAGGATTGTCACGCTGTGATTGGCTGAGAGGCAGAATCACCTTAACATGAACCAACCATTGACTGGAAAAAGAAGGAAAGATCAAATATACTGTTTATGGAATGAACAAGTACACCAGGTTAAAATAGAGAAGTAGAAAAGATCATGTCAATATTTCAGACAAAGATTTGTCCTTTTGTTCAGTATTACTACATCAAATCTTCAGATCTGAGAAGTATTTAGTATTTCTAAAGCACCTTCTGACTTTTTCCCCCAAATCTTTATTGAAGATATACAGGATACAAAATCAAGTCAGTTTTTAAGTACACAGATAAAAAAAAGAGTAACAAAATGTGTCAGAGGAACATAAAGAACAAAGGAAATAAAGCACATTATAAACAAGAGCAGTAAAAGCAGTAAGTTGCTATTCTGTACATTCCAAAAATTCCAGGGTGTCAAAGGTTCTTATAGCTTTGGGGTTGGAAGAATATTTTATTGTTCTGGTATATTGGTTAAACTCAATCAGAAAAAGTTTGAATAAGGGCTTTTTTCAGAAAATTTGCATTTATAAATATGGAATTTGGCTAGTATTAATAAAAGGTTAATTAGATATTATTCCCTTATTAGTGAATTATTAACACTATAAAAACCACATTAGATATCCTTGTGCACCAAATCAAATTTTTTGTCAATTTTACATTGAACAAAAGAGGTAAAGTTGCTGTCGGGGGGCATTTCCAGAAAAGATGTATAATTGTTTCAGAGTCTAATTTCCAGAAGGAGCAGTTTTTATCTATGTCTATGTGGAGTGAGGATTTGGCTGCAGCATCAAGTTCACATTTATTTATATTAAAGTTGAAGGCCAGAAGATTCTGAGAATTTATGAATAAGGTTGATTCCAACTTTCCAATTTTTCAGGAAAAGAGTGTTGTCGTCAGCAACTTGACTTATAAAAATTTGTTTCTCAGCGACTGAAATGCCGTTTATGTCATTTTCCTGGATGAAAGCTGCTAGCAGGAATAAATAAGGGCTCACTGGACAGCCTTGGCGTGCCCCACTACCCACCTGAAATCTTGGAGACGTACCATATTTAAGTTTGATTGTACTGTTAGAATTATTGTAGAGAGTTTTAATAGCTTTTATAAAAAATGGTCCAAACCCAAATTTTTCTAGAGATCGATAAATGAATTCATGTTCTAGGCAATCAAAGGCTTTATAAAAGTCCAAAAACAGAATAAAACTATTCTCATTTATTAGTTCAGAATAATCTAATAAATCCAAAATTCATAAATTTCCCAATATCAAATTTTAATAATTCCCATTTAGGGCTGAATATTTTGAATTCAGTAGCTTCTTCCCAGTATGATTGGATCATTTTTCTTGTCAGTTCTATTACAGTGTTGTGGGACAGAAGACTGTTATTTATTTTCCAGCAAACAGCCCTGGGAATGTTGGACATTGGGGAGAGAGTTAACTTTAGGGTGACTATGGTCAGAAAAGGGAACTGGATGAGAATTCACATCAACATTAGTGACATTCATTATTTTAGATGTCAGCCAGTAATCAATCCGAGATTGTTTAGAATAATCTTTGGTGTGCCAAGTAAATGATTTTAACGAAGGGAATTTTGCTCTAAAAACATCCACAATTTCAAATTTATCCATGAAATGTTCTAAATACTTATTGTTTGGATTCGTTTTTTTAGGAGGGTGTCTATCTAAGGTTTTGTCATTAACAACATTGAAATCGCCACCAAAAATCCAAAAGGCCTCAGGATATTTTTAAAGCCAGAAATTAATTTTTTCATCCCATAAATCAAATAACTGACTGTTTTCCAAAGGAGAGTTGTAGCCATATACATTAGAAATGATCAGCACATTCTGGGAGATCAACAGCACCATAATAATCAAATGCCCATTAGGGTCACTGTAGTGATGGAGGATTTCCACAAGAAATGTATCTTTTAGAATCAAAACACCAGCCATTTTATTAGAACCATGAGCTCCCCATAATTCTTTACCCCACTGACTTTTCCAAAAGTTTAAATCTTCTTTTGTGCTATGAGACTCCTGAATAAAACAAAAATCACATTTAAATTGTTTAATGAACAAAAAAACTGCTTTGCGTTTCAAAATATTTCTTAAACCCCTGGCATTAAAAGAAAGAAACGATAAAGACATGAACAGTAGAACAAATTCTCAACAGAGAACAATAAGGAGAAATGTGAACTTCAGAAGAGTGCTTCTTACTTAAAGAAAAACTTTAGAACTCGAGCTTCACTTACTCAGAATATTAACATGTTTAAAGCCTAATAATGTCATTAAAAACTAAGTGACGTGATTAGTCACATTTTAACAACCAAGAACAAGATAGGAAGCTATAAACTAAGTTTTGCAGACACCTTGAAATGTTTTCTACCAGAAAGGAGTCAGAGTGGTGTCCCACATCATCCTCAGGATGGTCACATGGTGACGGTTAGGTGGACGGGGGCAGGAACAACTCGGTGCCGTTGGCGAGGCGCGTCCAGCAACAAAGTAAGCCGTGTTGCCTTCAGCCCGAGCATCTCTCACCAGCGTTTCTCCCGGTCAGAAGCAATGAGGTCTTCAGAGAACCGCATGTTGTTTTCTTTCAGGTATCTGGACTTTTTGGCTGCTTTCCAGAGAGCATCTCTCAGGGCATGGGAGGAAAATTGGAGGATGATGTTCCGTGGCGTGGTTCTATTAATGTCCCTCCTTCCAAGTCTGTGCACGATGTCGAGTCCTTCATTTACCTTGATGTTTTCATCCAGTAAGGTTTTCTGGCAGATG